>NW_026628745.1:0-1875 GCF_030028575.1 Malurus melanocephalus
GGAACGTTCCGGCCCTTTTATCCAATCAACCCCATTAACAGCCGGGAGGGCTCGTAAATCCCACAAATCCCATAAAGCGCTCCCGTAACGGGGTTTTGTCCATAAATCCCGATAAATATCTCGCGGTTGTTTTTTTTTTTCCCATCTCCGGTCTGACATTTATGGCTCCCGTTCTCCCCGACCTTTTCCCCTGCAGCCGATTAACCCCATTAACGGTTTTATGGCCGCGGCTGCCCCGTGACGTTTATGGGGTCGAGGGTGAAATGAGGGATAATTTGTTTTCCGTGCCGTTTCTTGGGGTTTTTTGATCGGCGCGATTATGGGGTGGGAAATAGGGAATGAAGAGACATTTGGGGGAATCACGGCCTGAGCGGGAGGAGCTGCCTGGATTTGGGATTGAGGGGGTGGAAATGGGGTTGGGATCGGATGGGTGGGAAGGAAATGGGGTTTGAGCCGGTGGGATCCTAAAAAAAATTCCAGGAGGATCCTTCTGGGAATTTCTGGATGCCCCATTTGTCCTTTATGGGATCCATTCCGGGGTGTCCTTTATGGGATCCATTCCTGGATTTCCCTTTGTCCTTTATGGGATCCATTTCAGGATCTACTTTGTTCTTTAGGGAATCCATTTCTGGATTTCCCTTTATCCTTTATGGGATCGATTGCAAGTTGTCCATTTTTTCCTTTATGGGATCCATTCCAGGCTGTCCCTTTATCCTTTATGGGATCCATTCCTCGATTTCCCCTTTATCCTTTATGGGATTCATTCCTCGATTTCCCCTTTATCCTTTATGGGATCCATTCCTGGATTTCCCTTTATTCTTTATGGGATCGATTGCGGGGTGTCCTTTATGGGATCCATTCCTGGATTTCCCTTTCTCCTTTATGGGATCCATTCCTCGATTTCCCCTTTATCCTTTATAGGATTCATTCTGGGATGTCCTTTATGGGATCCATTCCTGGATTTCCCTTTATCCTTTATGGGATCCATTCCTGGATTTCCCTTTATCCTTTATGGGATCCATTCCTGGATTCCCCCTTTATCCTTTATGGGATCCATTCCGGGATCCCCCTTTGTTCTTTATGGGATCCATTCCGGGCTGTCCCTTTATCCTTTATGGGATTCATTCCTTGATTCCCCCTTTATTCTTTATGGGATCAATTGTGGGGTGTCCCTTTTTCCTTTATGGGATCCATTCCTGGGTGTCCTTTACAGGATCCGTTCCGGGATGTCCTTTATGGGATCCATTCCTCGATTTCCACTTTATCCTTTATGGGATCCATTCCTGGATGTCCCTTTATCCTTTATGGGGTCCATTCCTGGGTGTTTATGGGATTTTTCCCCTGGATCCCCCACATGGGATGTTTTTGGGGTTTTTCCCCCCGGATCCCCACCATGGGATGTTTTTGGGGTTTTTCTCCCCAAATCACCCCCATGGGATATTTATGGGTTTTTTCCCACCCATGGGATGTTTTTGGGGTTTTTCTCCCTGAATCACCTCCATGGGATATTTTTGGGGTTTTTTTCCCCCAGCTCCTCCCCATGGGATGTTTATGGGGTTTTTCCCACCTGGATCCACCCCATAGGGTGGTTATTCCATTGGGAATGGGATTAATCCCAAACCCACCTGATCCTAAAAAACCCAGAATTCCACCCAGATTAGGACATTCCCTTTTTTTTATGGGATTTCCTTTGAGTCGGGACAATCCCGCAGCTCCGGGATCCTCCCGATTCCAGAAGAAACCCCAAAGTTCATCCCATTTCCCCCATTCCCGTTTTTTTCCCGTTTTTTCCCCCAAATCAGGCAGCGGGAACTGATCGGCCCCAAATTCCGATCCCATGGAATCATCGGGATCGGCTCCGACGCCTCCGCGGCC
>NW_026628746.1:0-1870 GCF_030028575.1 Malurus melanocephalus
CCCACCAAATTCCCATTAAAGTCCCTAAAAATCCACCAAAAATCCATTAAAATCCCGTTAAAATCCATAAAAATCCGCCAAAATCTCGTTAAAATCCCGTTAAAATCCCATTAAAATCCCATTAAAATCCATAAAAATCTGCCAAAATCCCATTAAAAGCCATAAAAATCCAATAAAATCCTGTTAAAATCGCATTAAAATGCATAAATATCCAGCAAATTCCCACTAAAATCCCGTTAAAATCCATAAAAATGTGCCAAAATCCTGTTAAAATCCCGTTAAAGTCCATAAAAATCCATAAAAAATCCATAAAAATCCATAAAAATCATGTTAAAATCCCATTAAAATCCGCCAAATTCCCATTAAAATCCACAAAAATCCACCAAATTCCCATTAAAATCCATAATAATCTGCCAAAATCCCGTTAAAATCCATTAGAATTGACCAAATTCCCGTTAAAATCCCCTTAGAATCCATAAAAATCTGCCAAAATCCCGTTAAAATCCCGCTAAAGTCCACAAAAATCCTCCAAAATCCCATTAAAATACCATTAAAATCTACCAAAATCACATTCAAATCCCATTAAAACCCATAAAAATCTGCCCAAATCCCATTAAAATCCCATTGAAATCCACCAAATTCCCGTTAAAATCCCATTAAAATCCACAAAAAACCTCCAAAATCCCATTTAAATCCCATTTAAATCCCATTAAAATCCCATTAAAATCCCATTAACATCCATAGAAATCCCATTAAAATCACGTTAAAAACCATAAAAATTCACCAAATCCCATTAAAATCCCATTAAAATCCTGTTAGAATCCATAGAAATCCGCCAAAATCCCGTTAAAATCCCTAAAAATCCACCAAAATCTTGTTAAAATCCTGTTAACATCCATAAAAATTCACCAAATTCCTGCTAAAATCCATAAAAATCCACCAAAATCCTTAAAATCCCATTAGAATCCATAAAAATCCATGAAAATCCCATCAAAATCCATAACAATCCACAAAAACCTCATTAAAATCCCGTTAAAATCCCTAAAAATTCACCAAAATGCACCAACATCCACCAAAATCCCATTAAAATCCATAAAAATCCGCCAAAATCCCGTTAAAATCCATAAAAATCCACCAAAATCCCGTTAAAGTCCAATTAAAATCCACCAAAATTCCGTTAAAATCCCTAAAAATTCACCAAAATTCACCAATATCCGCCAAAATCCCATTAAAATTCCATTAAAATCCATAAAAATCTGCCAAAATCCACCAAAATCCCATTAAAATCCCATTATCGAGGAATTCTGGGAATTCTGGGAATGGGGAGAGGCTCCTGACCCCAAAATTTGGGAATTCTGAGAATTTTAGGAATTCTGGGAATTGTGGGAATTCTCGGAATGGGGAGAGGCTCCTGATCCCAAAATTTGGGATGGGAATTCTGGAAATTTTAGGAATTCTGGGAATTCTGGGAAGGGGGAGAGGCTCTGTGATGCCAAAATTTGGGAATTCTGGGAAAAGGGAATTCTGGGAATTCTGGGTGAATTCTGGGAATGGGGAGAGGCTCCTGACCCCAAAATTTGGGAATTCTGGGAATTCTGGGGGGATTTGGGACAATTTTAGGGGAATTTTTAGGAATTTGGGGGGAGTTTGAGGAGAATTTGAAAAAATTTGGGGAAATTTGGGACAATTTGGGGGAAATTTTAGGAATTTGGGGGAATTTGAGGGGAATTTAAGGGAAAATTTTGGGAATTTGGAGGGAATTTGGAGGAATTTGGGAAATTTGGGGAGAATTTGGGGAAATTTGAGATGGGACTGCGCTGCCAAAGGAGAGGCTGGAGGGGATTGGGAATTTGGGGGAATTTGGGGGAAT
>NW_026628747.1:0-1908 GCF_030028575.1 Malurus melanocephalus
GGAAAAACCCCCCAACGTCCGCTGGGAACGAGAAATGAACGGTGAGATCATAAATAAAACCCTAAAACTGATCCCGATCCTAAATACAGCCCAGATCCTATACCCGATCCTATCCCTGACCCCACAGAACGCCCCGGCCTGGTACCAATGGACCTGGAGTTCAGGGTCAGGGTTCTGGAAAAACCCCCCAACATCCGCTGGGAACGAAAACGGGACAGTGAGATCCTAAATAGAACCCTAAAACTGATCCCGATCCCATATCATAACCCTAACCCTAAATACAGCACCAATCCTAAACCCGATCCTATTCCTGACCCTACAGAACGCCCCGGCCTGGTACCAGCGGACCTGGAGTTCGGGGTCAGGGTTCTGGAAAAATCCCCCAACGTCTGCTGGGGATGGGAAATGGGAATGGGGAGGGTGAGCTGGGCCTGGATCATGATCCTATTCCTGATCCTAGTCCAGATCCCAATCCTATTCCCGATCCTAACCCTGATCCTATTCCGATCCTAATCCTGATCCTGATCCCATCCCTGATCCTATTCCCGATCCCTGACCCCATATCCCTGATCCCGATCCCAATCCTGACCCCATTGTTGATCCCAATCCCAATCCCGATCCTGATCCCGATCCTGATCTTGATCCTAATCCTATTCCTGATCCCAATCTCGATCCTTATCCCAATCCTGATCCCATTCCTGATCCCGATCCTGATCCTGATCCCATTTTTGGTGCCAGCCCTGACCCCATACCCCAATCCCTGACTCCAATCCCTGACCCCATACCCCATTCTGGCACCCCAATCCCATATCCCTGACCCCATTCCCATATCCCTGACCCCATTCCCATATCCCTGACCCCATTCCCAGTATTCCCAGTATTCCCAGTACCCCCGCAGAAGGCCAGTCCCGCCAGTCCCATGCTCAGGGGATGGACAGAGAGTACTGACCCCATATCCCATTCCTGACCCCATAACCCAATCCCTGACCCCATAACCCAATCCCTGACCCCATAACCCCATCCCTGACCCCATAACCCAATCCCTGACCCCATAACCCATATTCCTGACCCCATTCCCGTATCCCTGACCCCATTCCCAGTACTCCCAGTATTCCCAGTATCCCCAGTACCCCCGCAGAAGGCCAATCCCGCCAGTCCCATGCTCAGGCACACGGGGATGGACAGTATTGACCCCATACCCCAATCCCTGACCCCAATCCCATATCCCTGATCCCATAACCCCATTCCCAGTATTCCCAGTATTCCCAGTATCCCCAGTACCCCCACAGAAGGCCAGTCCCGCCAGTCCCATGCTCAGGCACATGGGGATGGACAGTATTGACCCCATACCCCATTCCTGACCCCATACCCAATCCCTGACCCCAATCCCATCCCCCTGACCCCAATCCCAGTATTCCCAGTATTCCCAGTATTCCCAGTATTCCCAGTACCCCCGCAGAAGGCCAGTCCCACCAGTCCCATGCTCAGGCACATGGGGATGGACAGACAGCACTGACCCCAATCCCTGACCCCAATCCCATATCCCTGACCCCAATCCCATATCCCTGACCCCATTCCCAGTATTCCCAGTATTCCCAGTATCCCCAGTACCCCCGCAGAAGGCCAGTCCCGCCAGTCCCATGCTCAGGCACATGGGGATGGACAGTATTGACCCCATACCCCATATCCCTGACCCCATAACCCAATCCCTGACCCCAATCCCATATCCCTGACCCCATTCCCAGTATTCCCAGTATTCCCAGTTTGTCTCACCCCCGCAGAAGGCCAGTCCCGCCAGTCCCATGCTCAGGCACATGGGGATGGAGATTCTCAGGTGCTCCCACTCGGCCGTGTTGTCCCCGGTCCACACCGCACCTGAAATGGGGAAAAGAGTTCAGAGAGGGACCC
>NW_026628748.1:0-1809 GCF_030028575.1 Malurus melanocephalus
GTGATGGTATCCAGTGAGTTGAAGCCTTTGGGACCTGGATCAGCCTGGCATCTTGATGCCTTTGCTTGGCAGATTCATCTTAAGGCCCTGATTTGTGCAGTAAGCCAGATTCTCCCCAGAGGCAGCCAGGAAACAAGAAGGTCTCTGTTGCATCGTTCTTTAGAAAATACCCCCAGGTTCATGGAGGGGGTAGAGCAGGGTCCCTGCCACTGTCCACAGTCACAGGCATTACTGACTGTGCAAAGAATGCAAGAAACAAGACCAAGGATAGCGGGGCTCCTCCAGCTGATCAAGTCTTCCGTGCCACAGGATTCTTCTTGCATACCTGGAGTTTCTGCATCTTCTGTCAGCTTGTGCTCCAAGGCTCTGTTGCTACTTCTGCTATTGGCCATTGTTTCTCCAGCTGAAAGTAGGATGGGTGCTGATAAATATTAGGGAACTTCCCAGAGATCCCCTGCTGTTCAGGGGTTGCTCTTTCTACCAGGACATTGTTGAAGATGGGGGAAGGAAATGTCTCTTCCAGGTTGACCAAACCTTCCCCCCTTGGAGCCGGGTTAGTCAGAAGGAAATTGCTCTTCTAGCCTAGTGTGTTCATTGCAAGACTTTGTTCGATCTGTATTCAGATCCCCCTGTCAAAGAGAAGGTAGGGCATGCAGGCAGGAAATCCCCATTCTTTCATAAATAAAAGAGGAGTGGGCTCATGCTGGGCTGGGACTGCAGGGGCAACAAACAGCCAAGTCATTTAGACAAATCTCATCAGACAGAGCACTTTTGCCTGAGGTGGTGCAAGTCCTCAGAGTTTATAAAATGTGGTACTGTGTAGTCATGAGTTGCATACTTCTCTTCTAGGCTGATTTTGTCTCTGGAGGGAAAGGATCTGTGCATCAGAACACTGGAAGAAAAGAACCTGGAGCTGAATGACCAAGTGTCTCATCTTCATTCTGCTCTTCAAGAGGCCCAGCAGCTCCACTCCAAGTATAGAAGAGAACTGCTGGAGTTCCACATCCAGGTAACCTGAGCACTGGCATCCTCTTCTCCGAGGACACACAACAGCATCTTTGGCTTGGAGACCCCATCATCTTTCTGCTCTCAGCTCCATCCACTGCTGCTGTGTTGGGTTGACAGGAAATAACAGGTCACGCAGACACCAATATGATGAGCACGAGGTGTTTATTTCTAATACAAGCACTTTTTTATCTACTTTCATAAGCTAGCCTCTCTATATGATTAGGAATTGTTTATTAGTTAATTTAGCAGTCTGTCTATTACACCTCAACATATGATTGGTATATTTGCAAAAGTGTGTTTTTATATGCCTTGCAGTTTTAAATCAGCGTTTTCAGCGTTTTGCTCCTTCTTCAATCATTCTTTTGTTCCTCAATTGCTCTTTGTTCGTGCTTCTTACTATATTTCTTCTTCATGGTCAGTGCGAGGTACGTGTTACACTGCTGTAGTCACGTCCTCCTCTTTCCCATCCTCTTCTATCTCACCCTGTTCTATCTTGTAGTCTGGGTTGCTCAATAACAGCAATTCATGACCTTGTTCCCATAAGAACCTGTCTAACAGAGATCCTTCTACACTGCCGTGTTCTACCTCAGGCTGTTGCTGCACCCTGAGACCAAGGCTGGATCTGGTGTCTGCTGCCGATGTTTTTCCCCCTTTCTCTGCCGGGTGCCAGCAGGAAATCTGGGAGGAGAAGCAGCCMCAGAGTCCTCTGGAGCTTCTCTGTCCCTCTGTTAGCAGTGTTGTCCCAGATGGGGTTGGTGCCTGTGCCGGGCACTGAGCAATGTGGGGACACAGACAGGGCTA
>NW_026628749.1:0-1907 GCF_030028575.1 Malurus melanocephalus
AAAAAACTGATTAAGTAGAATAAGACCACAGTACCAAAGCCACTTGTGTTCAAGATACAGTACTCTCCCACAACTTTCATATGTAACAGGTTCAGCAAAAATATTTTACAATTGAGAAATTAAACTGAAAACAAACCCCAAAACTATAAATAAAAGCAAAATTTCACATTACATGTACATTCATAGTTTAAGAGATGAATAATAAGAGGCTGTAACAAGTATATCCTGATTTTCTTTAAAGAGGAAGTACTTATTTAAAAAAAAAGTCAATCCCATATTATTTATGTAGGTAGTGCTCAGTTTTTGGACCAGAAGGGGAAAGGCATTGGGAAGTTTTTTCTTCATAAGATGCAATACAGTATTTTAAGCACAACTTTTTAAAATAATCTAACTCAGTGCTTCAAATTCATTTTAAAACACACTTTTAAGTTTCACCAAACAACTCYAGGAGTGTCAAAAAAGCTGGTGAAGCAATGCTAATGCAGCAGCAGGACATTCAAACCCCTCAGATATTATTATTATTATATTTCAGTCCCATGTACATGTACCTTGAATGGGTAATTGGACTGGAAGGGAACAAAGTGATTTCCACCAACATGCACAGACCAAATGGTGGTCTATTAGGCAAGAAACTGAATAATCTGGAATAAAACTGGCTATAGTTACAGGCAGCCTCAGTTACAAAAAAAAAAAAATCTTAAAAAAACCCTAAAATAAAAAACTAAAAAAAAAAATAAATTACCCCCAAAAACTTCCCCTGAAAAGGTGGGACTTGGGCAAAACATTAGGCCATCCTTCCCCTCCAGCGGTTCATCTTCACGCTGTCCCTTGGAAACACCAGTAATTGCAGAAAATTTGGCTCAAAGGGAATCACCAGCTTCACAAAAATACGAGAAAATTTTATTTCATGCTGCTGGTTTTAGAACGGCAGCAAACTTTTTGGGCAAGACAGCAGGGCATCTCCTAATGCACAAGGTAACTGTGAAACCCCATGAACCTGGTATCAGGAGGGGTATTTGGCCACTGTACAGCTGCTGTCCCCTCCAAGGGGGACGGGATCAGCCTCTGGATGTTGATGTGGGAATGAAAATATTCACATATTTTACAATTCTTGTGTACATCCTAGCGTGCATCCTTCAATGTTTCGGGAGTGAATACGTTGCAGACAGAAAGTGTTTTTCCATCCACATTTCATGTTCAAAAGCAGCTCTTCAGCAGGTCAGCCCAGTGAGGAGGATGGGTGGGAAGGGAAAATTTAAGTCAAGTCCCAAGGCAAAAACCTCTCATTTAGATTTTAGGACCAACTGCAGAAYAGTATTAATGGAATAAAGAGAATAAAAAATGACCAGTACCAAAGATGCAGCCAGGAATCCTCAACCCTTTTAAAATTTGGGCCAATTCAATGTCTCATCTAGCCCTACAAAATAAAAGCACATCTGCCCACTGTGCAATGTGTGGACAGGTTTTTCTACACCAAAATGTATTTAAATCATAGTTCATGTCTTCAGATGTTTCTCTGCAACACACAGAGGGCATTTGAGGAGCTTAATAGAAGCCAAATTTTTCTCCAGAATTTGCTGATAATCTTTTTTTTGAAAAGAAAAAAAATATGAAAAAAAACAAACCAACAAAACCCTGACCACAAAGCAAGTACTTCCAGTGTGAAAACTGATGCTAAATCATTGCAGAATTACTTAAGATCATTTCACATTAATAATGTAACATGGGTACACAAGAGAAGACCTAAAGGACTGTGCTAGGAAGGGAGGGTGGCAGGGGAAGTGGGGAAATGGAGAGGTGGAAGGATTGCATTAAAAGGCCTCTGGAGTGTATACCTCTGCATCTTTTAAAGATCATATACCTGAAGTGAATATCACCAAAACAAAATAAAGGGAGTAAAAAAAAAA
>NW_026628750.1:0-1820 GCF_030028575.1 Malurus melanocephalus
AAAAAATGAGAGAATTTGGGTGTGGTCCCTTTAAGAGCCAAATTCCCGTGGCCTCGGCCCAAAATTTGAGCTCAGAATTCCGGGAATTGGGAAAAAAATGGAAAAAATAAAAAAATTTGGGAAGGAGGGGCCGGAATGGGGGAGGGGAGCCCCAAATTCCCAAATTTTTGGGGTGGGAAAAGGAGGAATTGGGGTCTTGGAGTCCTGAAAATCCCAAATTTTGGGAAAAATGGGGAAAATTCCAATGGGAATGGGGGAAAATTGGGAATTTGGGAGGGGGAGCCCCCAAAATTCCCAAAATTTGGGGGATTTAGGGGAATTTTGGTGGAAAAGGGGTCGGGAATGGGGAAAAAAGTGGGAATTGGGGTCCAAAATTCCGGAATTTTTGGGGAGTTTGGGGTAAAATCTGATGGGAAAAAGGTTGAGAATGGAGCAAAGTGGAAAAAAATTCCCAAAATTCCCAAAAATTCCCCAAAATTATTGGAATTTGATTCAAGAATCCAGGAATGCTGAGGAATTTTGGGTCAAAATTGACGGAAAATGGGGAAAAATTGGGAATTTGGGATTTCCAAAATTGCCAAAACATCCTGAAAATTCACAAAATTCCCCAAAATTTCTGGAATTGTGTCTAAAAATCCAAGAGTTTTGAGGAATTTTAGGTCAAATCTGATGGGAAATTGGGAAAAATGGGGAATTTGGGGGAAGGAGGGGTCTGGAATTTTGATCCAGGATTCCCAAAATTCCTGAACATTCCCAACAGTTCCCGAAAATTCCCAAATTTTAGGAGAAAATTGACAGAAAATGGGCACAAATTGGGAATTTTGGGGAACGAGGAGTCGGGAATTTTGATCCGGGATTCCCAGCATTCCTGAAACTCCCAAAAATTCCCCAAAATTCCAAAAAATTCCTGAAAATTCCACAGAATAATTGGGATTTGGTTCAAAAATCCTGGAATTTCGAGGAATTTCGGGTCAAAACCGGGGGTTTGAGGGAACAAGGAGTCGGGAATTTTGTTCCGGGATTCCCAGCATTCCCGAAATTCCCAAAATTCCCAAAAACGGTGGAAAATTGCTGGAATTGGGTTTAAAAATTGCAGAATTTTGAGGAATTTTGGGTCAAATGTGATGGAAAATGGGTAAAAATCAGGAATTTGGGGGAAGGAGGGGTCAGGAATTTCGATCCGAGATTCCCAAAAATTCCCAAAAGTTCCCCCAAAATTCCAAAAAATTTCTGGAATTGTGTCTAAAAGTCCTGGAATTTTGGGTCAGAATTGGTGGAAAAGGGGCACAAATTGTGAATTGGGGGAAGGAGGGGTCGGGAATTGGGATCTGGGAGCCCCAAAATTCCTGAAAATTCCCCAAAATTTCCTAAAAATTACCCAAATTTTTTTAAAATATTTCGAATTTAGTTCAAAAATTTTGGAATTTTAGGTCAAAATTGGCGGAAAATGGGGACAAAACAGGAAAAAATTGTGAATTGGGGGAAGGAGGGGTCGGGAATTTTGCTCCGGGATTCCCAGCATTCCTGAAATTCCCGGAATTCCCGGAATTCCCGAATTCCAGGCTCCTGGAGGATGCTCTGTCGTTGGAGCAGAGCCGCTCCCTGTTCCCCGTGGTTTTCGTGTCCAGCAGAGCCCTGGCGGCCGCCGCCGGAGAATTCCTGTTCCACAGGTGGGGAAAATGGGAAAAAACGGGAAAAATGGGAATTCTGGGAAAAAAAATGGGAATTTGGGAATTCTGGGGGGAAAATATGGGAATTGGGGGGGAAAAAAAAAGGGATTTCTATGGGAAAAAATGGGGATTTTGTGGGGAAAAATGGGG
>NW_026628751.1:0-1906 GCF_030028575.1 Malurus melanocephalus
ATCGGACGCTGCCCCCGATCCCCCCTGGAGCCGTTTCTGCGATTTCCGCGAGATCACGCACGTGGTGCTGCGGCAGCGGCGGCTCAGCGTGCACCGCCACGACAACCAGAGCCTGGTCAGCACGGATTTCTTGGGATTTCCAAGGGTTTTTTGGGTTTTTTTGGGATTTTTTCGGGATTTTTTGTGGGTTTTCCAAGGGTTTTCTGTGGTTTTTTTTGGGATTTTCTGTGTTTTTTCTGCGGGAGCGGCGGCTCAGCGTGCAGCGCCACGACAACCAGAGCCTGGTGCGTGGGAGCTCGAGCTCCAAGGGTTTTTTGGGATTTCCAAGGGTTTGCTGCGGTTTTTTGGGATTTTTTTTGGGATTTTCTGAGGGTTTTCCAAGGTTTTTCCAAAGGTTTTCTGCATTTTTTGGGGATTTTCCCAGCTCTGCCCGTTTCCCAAGGTTTCCCATGGTTTTCCTAATGTTTTCCCGACTTTCCCAGCTGTGCCCGTTTCCCAAGGTTTCCCACTGTTTTCCCACTGTTTTCCCAAGGTTTCCCTGAGCTTTTCCCAATGTTTTCCCGAGTTTCCCAGCTGTACCCATTTCCCGTTTTCCATTTCCCATGGTTTTCCCAAGATTTCCCATGGTTTTCCCAATGTTTTCCTGACTTTCCCAGGTCTGCCCGTTTCCCGTTTCCCATTTCCCATTGTTTTCCCAAGGTTTTCCCGAGGTTTTCCCACTGTTTTCCCGAGTTTCCCAGCTGTGCCCATGTCCTGTTTCCCATTTCTTGAGGTTTCCTGAGGTTTCCTGAGGTTTTCCTGGGTTTCCCAGCTCTGCCCGTGCCCGTTTCCCGTGGGTTTCCCGAGTTTCCCAGCTCTGCCCATTTCCCGTTTTCCATTTCCCATTGTTTTCCCATGCTTTTCCTGAGGCTTTCCCGAGGTTTTCCTGAGGTTTCCCAAAGTTTTCCCGAGGTTTTCCCAAGGTTTCCCATGTTTTTCCTGAGGTTTCCCGATGTTTTCCTGACTTTCCCAGCTCTGCCCGTTTCCCAAGGTTTCCCACGATTTCCCACTGTTTTCCCGACTTTCCCAGCTCTGCCCGTTTCCCGTTTTCCATTTCCCATTGTTTTCCCAAGGTTTCCCACTGTTTTCCCGAGGTTTCCCGAGGTTTCCCATGTTTTTCCTGAGGTTTCCCGAGGTTTTCCCGGGTTTCCCAGCTCTGCCCGTTTCCCATTTCTCATTTCCCATTGTTTTCCCATGGTTTTCGCGAGGTTTTCCCAATGTTTTCCCGAGTTTCCCAGCTCTGCCTGTTCCCCACGGTTTTCCCAAGGTTTCCCATTGTTTTCCCAAGGCTTCCCACGGTTTTTCCAATGTTTTCCCGGGTTTCCCAGCTGTGCCCATTTCCCAAGGTTTCCCACGATTTTCCCATGTTTTCCCGACTTTCCCGGCTCTGCCCGTTCCCCATTGTTTTCCCAAGGTTTCCCACGGTTTTCCCGAGGTTTTCCCAAGGCTTTCCCCAGGTTTTCCTGAGTTTTTCCCCAGTTTCCCAGCTCTGCCATTTCCCAAGGTTTCCCATTGTTTTCCCACAATTTTCCCACTGTTTTCCCGAGTTTCCCAAGGTTTTCCTGGGTTTCCCAGCTCTGCCCATTTCCCCTGTTTCCCCACGATTTTCCCAATGTTTTCCCGGGTTTCCCAGCTCTGCCCGTTTTCCCTTTCCCATTGTTTTCCCAATGTTTCCCATGGTTTTCCCAATGTTTTCCCGACTTTCCCAGCTCTGCCCGTTTCCCATTGTTTTCCCAAGATTTCCCATTGTTTTCCCAAGGTTTCCCACGGTTTTCCTGAGGTTTTCCCAAGGCTTTCCCCAGGTTTTCCCGAGGTTTTCCCAAGGCTTTCCCAAGGTTTTCCTGAGTTTTTCCCCAGTTTCCCAGCT
>NW_026628752.1:0-1861 GCF_030028575.1 Malurus melanocephalus
CCCTGTCCCCCAGGACGATCTGCACGTGGTGGACACTCTGGAGCTGCCCAGCGCTGACCCCCGGTACCTGCAGGACCTGGCCCAGTTCCGGCACTGGGGACACTCCGTGCTCATCGTGGACGTGTGAGAGAGGGGGACAGGGCTGGGGACACCTTGGGGACACTTTGGGGACACTTGGGGACACCCCTGTCCCTTGTTCCCAGTGATGAGTTCCCGGAGAACATCAGCGCCGCCGCCGAGGGGCTCAAAAGCATCAACCTGATCCCGGCCCTGGGTGAGTGCCCTGCCCTGGGACACCTTGGGGACATGCTGGGGACAGTCTGGGACACCCTGGGGACACCCTGGGATACTCAGGGACATCCTGGGGACACCCTGGGGACACCGTGGGGACAGTCAGGGACACCTTGGGGACACTCTGGGGACACTCTGGGACGCTCAGGGACACCCTGGGGACACCCTGGGGACACTCAGGACCCCCTGGGGACACTTGGTGACACTGCACCGATGTCCCCGCAGGTCTGAACGTGCACAGCCTGCTCAAACACCGCACGCTGGTGCTGTCCCTGGGCACTCAGGGACACCCTGGGGACACTGGGGACACTCAGGGACACCCTGGGGACACTCAGGGACACTCTGGGGACACCCTGGGGACACTGTACCAATGTCCCCTGTGTCCCCGCAGGGCTGAACGTGCACAGCCTGCTCAAACACCGCACTCTGGTGCTGTCCCTGGGTGCTCAGGGACACCTTAGGGACACTGGGGACACTCAGGGAGCCCTTGGGGACACTTGGTGACACTGCAGTGATGTCCCCACAGGGCTGAACGTGCACAGCCTGCTCAAACACCGTACACTGGTGCTGATGCTGGGTCCTCAGGGACACCTTAGGGACACCCTGGGGACACTCAGGGACATCCTGGAGACACTCAGGGACACTCTGGGGACACTCAGGGACAGCCTGGGGACACTGTACCAATGTCACCATATGTCCCCGCAGGGTTGAACGTTCACAGCCTGCTCAAACACCGCACGCTGGTGCTGTCCCTGGGTGCTCAGGGACACCTTAGGGACACTGGGGACACTCAGGGAGCCCTTGGGGACACTTGGGGACACTTGGGGACACTTGGGGACCCTGTGCCATTGTCCCCGCAGGGCTGAACGTGCACAGCCTGCTCAAACACCGCACGCTGGTGCTGTCCCTGGGTACTCGGGGACACCCTGGGGACACTCAAGGACACTCTGGGGACACCCTGGGGACACTCAGGGACACCCTGGGGACACTTTGGGACACCCTGGGGACACTTGGGGACCCTGTGCCATTGTCCCCGCAGGTCTGAACATGCACAGCCTGCTCAAACACCGCACTCTGGTGCTGTCCCTGGGCGCTCAGGGACACCTTGGGGACAATCTGGGACACTCTGGGGACACTCAGGGACACCCTGGGGACATTGGGGACACTCAGGGACACCCTGGGGACCCTGTGCTAATGTCACCACATGTCCCCGCAGGTCTGAACGTGCACAGCCTGCTCAAACACCGCACGCTGGTGCTGTCCCTTGGCTCAGGGACACCTTAGGGACACTGGGGACACTCAGGGACGCTTTGGGGACACTCAGGGACCCCCTGGGGACACTTGGGGACACTTGGGGACACTTGTGACACTGCACTGATGTCCCCGCAGGTATGAACGTGCACAGCCTGCTCAAACACCGCACTCTGGTGCTGTCCCTGGGCGCTGTCACCTTCCTGGAGCAGCGGCTGCTGTGGCACGAGCGCCGGTACTCGGCCCTGTACCCGCTGGCACTGCCCTACAGGGACCTGGCAAACGGGGTGCTGGCACAGCCCCCCAATGCCGGGTGACA
>NW_026628753.1:0-1859 GCF_030028575.1 Malurus melanocephalus
CCCTCAGCCCTCACCTGTGCCCTCGAGGAACTGTGTCAGGAAGGCGTCAAAGGAGCTGGGGTCGGGCAGGAACTTGGCCAGGCGGTGAAAGTGGTAGAAGGAGACAGCGACATCCTTGGGGTTCCTGGCCACGTAGATCACCTGGGGGAGGGAACACGGTGTCACCCCCTCAGTGTCACCCCCACAGCTTGGGGGGTTCCCCTGGCCCCGCTCAGACATCCCCCGGCCGCAGGGAAACCCAGGGGTGCGGGATATCCCTGCAGGGACCCCCAAACCATCGGGGACCCCTCACCCCGCTCCTCTCTCACCTTGGCCTTGCTGCGCTGCAGGGCGGGGGCCAGGACGGGGGCAGGCAGGTGGGTGGTGAGGAGCCGGCGGCTCTCGCTSTCCCGCAGAGCCCCCCGGCAGTAAATCTGCTCCAGCCACGGCGCCCGCTCCCAGTTGGGGATGGTCTTGGCCGGGCGGGCGTCGCCGAGGCTGAAGAGCAGCGTCAGGATCTCCTGCATCCAGGTGGTGCCTGCAGGGTGGGGGTCAGGGCAGGGCATGGCACGGGGCATGGCACGGGGCATGGCACCATGGCACCATGGCACGGCACGGCACGGAATGGCACTGCGCTGGCACTGCCATCGGGTAGCAGCGATTGGCACAGCAAGGCACGCCTGTCCCTCCCGTCTCGTCCCATGCTATGCCATCCCAGCATTAGGGCTGGCAGTGCCGTGTCCCCCCTCCCCGAGCCCCCGGGGACACCAGTCTCGGKCTGGGGACCGTGTGGCAGCCGCACAGAGGGTTCAGGGGGCAGGAGCCCCTGGCCAGGGGTCCCCGTGCTGTGCCAGAGGTGTCCCCAAGCCCGGCCACCTCCCAGCCCCGCCGGCAGCTCCGGAGGAGCCCCCCCGTACCCCCTCCAGCCCCGCGGTCCCAGCCCGGCGGTCCCAGCCCTGTCCCTTCGTTGTCCCCGTGTCCCCCAGGCGCTCACCCGATTTGGGGTAGGTGGCGATGAGCACATCGCTGGGGCGGAAGGTGAAGGCGGCGGCGAAGCCGAGGGACTCCTGGGTGTGGAGGTGGCCGGGCAGGGCGATGCCCGCGAAGGTCTCGGTCACCTCCATGCGCTCCATGGCCCGGCCGGGCGGGACGCGCCGGGAGCCGCTTAAATAGCGCTGAAAGAGGAAGCGGCCCCGGCGGGCGGGGGGCCGGAACCCCCCGGCACATTCCTGCCGGGGAGCCGGGAATTCGGCCGCGATGGGGCCAGCGCCGGGAGAGCGCTGCTGGCAGGGGCTGGAGCCACCCGGGATGGGGTGGAACGGGATGGGATGGGATGGGATGGGATGGGGTGGGGTGGGAGTTCTGCTTGCCCGGACCCGCTGCTGCAGCCGGCAGGAACACGGGGCTGCGTCACCTCGGAAAGGGGGCCAGGAAACTCGAGGGATGCCAGCCCCACACCGTCCGCACCCCGAGCTCCCCACGGCTGGCACCGGAGGAGGGGGTTCCCATCCCAGCACACCCCAGGATGAGGTGTCCAGCTGCTCCGGCCATCCCCACGTGGATCCCTGCCATTCCCAGAAGCCCCACCGAGGCCTCTTGCTGGGAAGGACACCACAGCTGGAGCCAGCCGGGATGCGCAGCATCCGCAGGATAACGGTGCCTCAGTTTCCCCTCGGAACGCTGCAGCGGGACCGGAGCGCGGGGGATCCGAGCACACACGGAGGACCAGCAGCAGCCCCACACCGCGGCCATGCCACCCCGGCTGCTTGCCCCGGGGCATGGGGCTGCTCCGGCGCCGTGCGGGGGGTGGCTCTGGGGTGGCTGGAGCCCATCCCAGCCCCGTCACCGCACGCAAGCCGGAACACTTAATTCACAGCCTT
>NW_026628754.1:0-1907 GCF_030028575.1 Malurus melanocephalus
AAGAGATGGAATGTAAGATTGTGCAGGAGGACGCCTTCCAGATGGGAAGAAGTGACAGAGTGCCAGTGTCAGATGAAGAATGTGAGGCACTGTAAGAAACCAGCACATGGGCAATTGCTGTCCTGGGCTCACTAGTCAGATTCACTGTGGTCCTGCAGGCTTTTCCCCTGCCCACTCCTGCTCGGCCATCAGCAGCCAAAGCTGGAGGTGTGAGGRCAGCAAAAGTATCTGGCACAGATGAGGCTGACTGTCACCTACAGTTTGTTGGAAGGATATTGACAACAGCAATAGACAGACAGATGCTCAAAAGGCATCTCTGGGCACTGTGAAATTTTTGGGGCTTTCTTAAGACTTTTAGCTTCTTTTGGAGGTAAAGATTGTCCCATGACAGTGCTTTCCCTTTGAAAGAAGGTGAAGAGGAACCACTCAGCTGCTCACCCTTGTCCCTCTCTTCTCCACAGCCAGTTCCAGCCCTAGCTCCAGGATATCGCCAATGGGCCTCTAAGCAACCTCTGAGATTTTCATTTCCTGAGGGCAGCCCAAAGCTTTTCTCAGAAGAAAGCTCTGACTCAACCTATGAATCATGCCTCACAAATTCTGCAGGTCGTACAGACATCGGCACTTGCAGCCCTGCAGATGCACATGTGAGCTCAGAGCTGTGGGACACATGCAGGGTCGTGCCATGCAGTGCCATTTCTGAAATGCCTCAGCTATTTCTGAAGGATCTCACGTAACTACATGACACTGCAACAAGAAAATAGCCCTCGACTCAATGTGGTGCAGTGARAACCACCCCKGGGTGTCTCTTGTGCCTRATTTTGTGTGTTGCTCTGTCCAGCTCCCCGCACCTTGGCTCCTCACTATATCCCTGTTCTTTCCCCCTCCCTTTCTGTTCGGCTGCCCATCCAAGGCTTTTCAGCAGTCTCCATCCTGCGCCCAGCCCTGACTTTGTCGCTCTATCCTGCTCCCTCCTGCTCATTCTGGCTCCTTTCCTTTTTCCCCACYGCCTCTTTCTGCACCTTTGTTGATATTTTATGTCCCGCTTTTGTTCTCGCTGTCCCTCTGTTGTGCTTCCCGTCCCCAGCTCTTCTGCCCTCACTGCTCGGCTCCGCTCCCTGCCCCACGCTCGGCGCGCACGCCCGGGCGCTTCAAAAGCGCCGGCAGCGGTTCTGTGCAGCCGGGGCACCGCGGGGAGCTCTGCTTAAGCAGCCCGATCTGCGAACCGGGCCGCGACAGGCGCTCCGGCCCTCGGGCTGGCTCCGGGCAGCTCCGGCCCTGGGGGAAGCAGCGGGAGCTCCGGCCCTGGGGGAAGCGCGGCCGGCACAGCCCCGCGGCCCCGTGCCCGCCCCTCGCGGGCCCGTGCGAAATGGCGGCGGGCGGGAACCCCTGGGTGTGGGCAGCGCTGGCTCCGTGCTGTGCCACCCGCGGCCTCAGGAGCACGGCGTGTGCTCTGGGGACACTGTCCGAGCCGCTGGCGAGCGGCACAACGCCGCAGAGCGGATTAAGGGAGACACTGGCTGTATAGGGAGTTAAGGAGTGAGGAAGGGGAGAGTTATTGGTGCCTCCCCTCCCCTCGGGGAGGAATGGAGGGCCCAGATGCCGACGAGACCCGACGCCGATGCGACTGGGCAGCCTGGCTGGGTTCTGGGTAGGACATATCACCAAGAGACCCTGCAGTCTGGTACGGCCCTCTGCTCATTTTATGCTGGAGCCTTGACAGCGACCTGTGCTTGATTCCAGAGGATGGCACTGGCCGAGGCCATGCAGCTTCTCAGCTGGAGACTGCTTAYGAGCCCTGGAGATAGCCCARAGGTGGAACGCTGCCAGTGCCTGTGTGCTTGTGGCTGTGAACACCTGGGCTGCAAGAGATGCTTCCTGGGTGATTTATACCAAAGGTGCTCTATGAG
>NW_026628755.1:0-1905 GCF_030028575.1 Malurus melanocephalus
CCGCCCGCAGCGAGCCCCGAGCCCCGGCACAACCGAGCGCTTCTCCCACCTGCGCTGGGGCCGCCTCCGAGCTCCGCCGCCGCCTCACCGCGCTCCGGCCGCTGCCGCCGCTCCGGGGCTCCAGAAACGCTCCCGAACCCGTGCACACGCGGGAAATACAGTGAGGGATGCAGCCGGGATCATTCTTAGATCCTGGTCTGACCAATCAGCGCGTGACAAGGAGGACAAACGGGAGAAATCGGCCAATGGGAGCGCGGGGTGGGCCTGGCACGGGGGCACGGAACCACGCCCCCTTTTCCTTCCGCTGATTGATCCATTGTTTTGGTCATTTCAAAAGTCGGATGAGGAACTCCCCGGGGATGTCCGGTCCGGGCACAGCGCCGGGGCTTTTCCTCCGCCGCCTTTTCTGAGAAACCGGCCGAGTTCGGGAAAAGAGCGGGGGCGGTTCCGTGCCGCGTGCCAGCCCGCTCCCTCCTCCCATTGGCTGATTTATCCCGCCACGCCTCCTTCTCGCGTGCTGATTGGTCAGTGGGGCTGAGGGGCGTTCCCGCCCCGTCCCTCACTGCATTTCTCGGCTCCGCAGCGGCTCGGGGGAGTCTGCAGCTCCGCAAACGGCGGCAGCGGGGCAGGAGCTCGGAGGCGGCCCCAGCGCAGGTGGGAGCCGCGCTTGGCTCTGCCGGGGCTCGGGGCTCGTTGCCGGTGGAGGCGGCAGCGATAAAGGGGGCCTGAGGGTGTTCGTTCTGCCGTGTTCGCGCTGACCTGAGAGAGAGGCAGGAGCCGGTGCCGGAGCAGCTCTGGCTCGTTTCCCGGTTCCTGTTGGTAGGACAGGGACGGCTGCTTCATCTCCGGGACTGTTCCCGCCCGTGAGGGACCCGGCAGGGAGCCACTTCGGGCACCGGGAGATGGCCGTGCCCGGGGCTAGCGTGGGACGGGATAACTCGAACGTCCATCACAACCCAAACCATTCTGGGAGTGAAAGACACGCGCGGCCGGGGAAGGCAGGGAGAGCCTTTTCCCGCACGGTTTCCCGGGGCTGGAGCCACCCGAATTTTGCTTTCCCTGCCCAGAGCCCTCCTGTTCCCAGTCAGGGACACAAAGCGACGCTGCCAGCGCTTGGTGTGCCCCACCAGGGCAGGGGATGCAGGGGACAGTCCTGAGCCCCCTCAGGGCTGCTGGTTCTTCCCCCTCGGGAGGTTGAGCCCGATCCGCAGCTGCCCCGTGCCCGCATTCGGCAGCTCCCGGCCGCTGTCCCCTCCTGTCCCAGCCCGGAGCTCCTCTGCAGCAGCGGCAGAGCAGGAGGGGGCCGGGGCTGCGGGGGCCACAGCAGACCCGAAGCTCTCAGAGATCGTGCTTTTTGCCGCAGGTGCTGCTGCAGGGTCCCAGGGGAGCAGAGACAGGGCAGAGCTGGCACAGCCGTCCTGAGCCTGAGGGAAGTGCAGGAAAGGGACCAGCTGGGCCCTCTCATCGTGGTCCTTTCAACCTTCCATCATCGTGGCTGTCAAGCTGCTGCCGGGACCTATCTACTAAAGGCTTTTTCAGCACTGTTGATGTCTGAGAAACGATGTGCACATTATGCCAAGCAGAGAGATGCCAGCTATGAGCTGAAGAAGAGAGAATTCACCTGCATTAAGAGGGTTGAGATTAATCTCCCAGGTCCCCAGGATGGATCAGTAACCATGAATGTACAGAATAGAATCCTTCCATGTCTAGATGAGTCTGGGACCACGCATGTGGCCTGTAGGGAGGGAACAGTGTCACCCCAGGAGCACAGGGCTGGCAGGGCTGGGGCTGCTCCCAGGGACTGGAGGAAGCCTTGTGCTCTGCTGGGCCCCAGCAGTGGCCGAGACTGATACCCCTGGCTGCCCCTGGCCCTGGGCTGTTCTAATGCGTGAGATTGTGTCCATG
>NW_026628756.1:0-1905 GCF_030028575.1 Malurus melanocephalus
CCCCCAAAAAAACCTCAACCAAAACCCTACACAAACAGTTTTCATACCAAAGAACAGAACAAACTAAAACTTTGGTAAGTGCCGTCTGAGTGCCCTGGCATTCTAGCAGCAGCGTTTGGGGACTGCTCAATGAAATATGGATATTCCCTGATTTGTTATTCCATCGTCTGACCTTGAGAATATGTGATCGGCACCCATCCCCACAGTCTGCACAGAAATCCTCTTCCAATCTGTTGTGCACTGCTGAAGTTAAGAAGTTGAAGCTCGGGCTGCTTAATTAGATGTATGAAAGAATGGGGCACAGAAATCTAAACTCAGTGGAATTCATTTCTGGACACAAAGAGGTCAAGTGTGTATTATCCTGGAGAGCTTACACAGATTTTCTGAGTATTTACCCAGCACTGAAGCTTCAGTGGGCAGGCAGCAGCATCCCATTTCAGTGATATCCTAGGAAATGCAGGTAGTGCTGGAATCACACCACAATTTACATTGGACAAGAGACAGTTTAGCACAAATAGCTCTGTCACACTGTTGGAATTCCAAGTATCTGTCAGCATGAAACAGAAGCAGAATGAACAATATACATTTCTTCCTTTGGCTTCCAACCAGAATTAAGAAATTAATCTTGTCCAGTTGGTAAGCAGCATTTGAAACATCCCACTTGTTTCACACAAACGAGATGCAGTAGGTGTGAGATGTACAGGTACAATGAGCTTGGGGCCCCATTTCACAAAACCTTCTCAGTTTTAGATTCAGAAAGAGCTCAGGAGCTCCACCTGAAAGAGTGAGGCTGGTTCTGTTAGGTTTTGGATGAAGCCCAGTTCCTTTAGGAAAGTGAAGAGGAACACAAATCCGACTCCAAGAAGTTAAATGCATCCATGTATTGACATGAGCAGCTTTCACAGCAAATATGGAATCTTCTTACAGCGACAAATAATACAATTTTGTTTGTTCCTTTCTGCTGTCCACAGGTGTCCTCTGTGCTATGACCATGCATGTTTCACTGCATCCCCCTGCTGTGAGCACTGGGCTCTTCTGACAGAGATGCTTTGCTCTTCTGACAGAGATGCTTCTGCTCCTCTGAGCCATAAATTGTTGTAACACCCAATTTTTTTTCCCAGATGCAGAACAGCATCAGCCCACATTCCCAGCTGCATGTTTCCCTACAGTGCTGTGATGTGCAGCCATTTATTTCACTACTTTGCTGCTAATTCACATTTCCCTTGGGAGGAAGGCCTGAGGACTTCTTTTTTTTTTTTTGTGAGAACAGATTGTATTAGCTAAATTTGTGTTTTTCTCTAGAAGACAAAAAAAGCACTGTGGGTGGTTTGGTGTGACTGGTTAATGTCAAGACCATTTTTCTTAAGAAGTTCTCCTGTTGTAGAGAAGTCGAGGGGTCTTGCCTCGAGTTCAGAGACAATGCAGAGAGCTGCTGGTTCCCCAGAACTGTGTCAGCACCCATGGGTTGGAAAGGAGCTCCACAGAGCGTGTGTAATGAAGAGCAGGAGCATGGTGGGATAGTTTGAAAGCAAACCAGCGGGGAGATTACCCCCACACAAACATGTTGCCAGAGATTCCAAATCACAACTACAATTTAATAGGAAAAAATAAAATCAAGGCAATAATAGAGAAACAGCAGCTTGAAGTGTCAGAGTGAGAGGCCAGGCTCAGCCTGTAGGGCAGGGTGGTGCTGCAGCCCCGTTGCACTGATGGATGTGCTCTCGTCCAAGCGCTGATCCTGCACACAGCTCCAGTCCGTCTCTGCAGCTCCAGGGGTGCTTCTGGAGCTCCTCTCCTCTGGGAATGCAGTGGCACAAGTGTCCCAGTGTCCCAGAGCCTCAGTTTCTGTGCCAGTAGGGATGTGCAGTTCCTCCTGTCTGCACAGGGCATCTCCCAATGGGATGA
>NW_026628757.1:0-1849 GCF_030028575.1 Malurus melanocephalus
TTTCCCCTTCCATTCTCCCATTTCCCCATGGATTCTCCCATTTTCCCCTTCCCAAGGCAGCCCGGAGTGCGTGCAGCTCCTCATCGACGTCGGTGCCAACCTGGAAGCTCACGATTGTCACTTTGGGACACCGCTGCACGTGGCCTGTGCCAGGGAACACCTGGATTGTGCCAAGCTGCTCCTCAACGCAGGTACAGCATTCCTGGGATTTTTTCCAAACATTTTCCTCACTGGAATTCCCTCGAGGAGTTGTTCCCACATGGGAAAATGGGAAATTTGGCGTTTTCTGGAAGAAAATGAAGGTTTAGGTATTTTTCCAGCACAGGGTATGAAATTCCATCCCTGGGATGTCCAAGGCSTTGGGATTTGTCCCAAARGAATGAAACTGGATAAGCTTTCGGATCCCTTCCAGCCCAACCCCAGAATTCCTTAATTAAATTATCCTAATTTAACAAAATTCATKAAAATCACCCAATTTAATGTGCCTGAGTGACTTGGCTGGATGCAGCTCTCACATCCCACTTTTTTCCCATTTTCCCAGAAATTCGAGTTGTATTTTTTTTTTTGTCTTTCCCTTCTCCAGGTGGAAATTTGGCCCAGGAGTGAGGATTTATTGGATTGAAAATTAATTGTGGGAAAATTCCACATCTAAATTCACTTCCAGCTGCTGTGATTCCATGGCTGGGGCACCCAGGAGTGGATTCCCTAAAAATTCCAGTTTCTCATTCTAATTAATTAATTAATTAATTATTCTAATTAAGCTCATTGTGGCCACACATTCCTAAAAAGGATTGAGTTCAACCTCTCTCATCTCAGCTGGATGAGTCAGTGGATGAAATTCCAGCATTTTTTGGGAGCAGGGAAGGGCATTTTTGCTCAAAAAAGCATCAAAACTTAGGAAAAATATCCGTAATTAATATTTGTTCCCATTTTGGGGGAGCTGGAACATCTCGTAGGTGTTCCTGTTGGAATAACGAACCCAGTTCTCCCAGTCTGGATTGGGAATTCTCCCTGGACAGGACTGGGAATGGCTTTCCAGCCTGGATTTGGGAAGCAATTCCCACCCAGACAAAAACCTGCACTGAAATTCCTTTTTTAAGAAAAACCCATAAAATCAGAGGAGCAAATCCACATTTTTGCCAGGTTGTTTTGGATCCCATTTTTCCATTTCCTTGCTCCCTCCCATCAAACAATTCCCTAATTTTGAGGCTTTCCCACCCGGATTTGGGAAGCAATTCCCACCCAGCCAAAAACGTGGACTGAAATTCCTCCTCAACAAAAAAACGTAAAATCAGAGGAGCAAATCCACATTTTTTCCGTGTTTTCTTTAATTGCGTTTTTCCATTCCCTTTCTCCCTCCCATCAAACAATTCCCTAATTTTGGGGTTTTCCCGCCCGGATTTGGGAAGCAATTCCCACCCAGCCTAAAATTCCCACCTCTTCAAAAAAACCCCATAAAATCAGAGAAGCAAATCCATGTTTTTTACTGGGTTTTCTTGGATCGCATTTTTCCAGATCCTGTTTTTCCGTTCCCTTTCTCCCTCCCATCAAACAATTCCTGAATTTTGAGGCTTTCCCGCCCTGTCTTGGGAAGCAATTCCCACCCAGCCAAAAACCTGCACTAAAATCCCTTCTTTTGAAGAAAAACCCATAAAATCAGAGGAGCAAATCCATGTTTTTGCCGGGTTTTTTTAGATCCCGTTTTTCTGTGCCCTTTCTCCCTCCCATCAAACAATTCCCGAATTTTGGGGCTTTCCACACCCAATTTGGGAAGCAATTCCCACCCAGCCAAAAACCTGAAATTACGCCTCTTCAAAAAAAACCCATAAAATCAGAGAAGCAAATCCAC
>NW_026628758.1:0-1845 GCF_030028575.1 Malurus melanocephalus
GAACTGGGATGGACTGGGATGGACTGGGATAAAGTGGGATAAACTGGGAAAAACTGGGATGGGACTGGGACAAACTGGGACAAACTGGGATAAACTGGGAGGGACTGGGATAAACTGGGAGAAACTGGGAGAAAAACTGGGAGGGACTGGGATGGACTGGGAGGGACTGGGAATGGATTAAAATTGACTGGGATAAACTGGGATAAACTGGGAGCTTTTTTGGGCCAAAATTGGGTGAAAATTGGGCCAAAAATGGGCAAAAATTGGGGATTTTACAGGGTTTTTAGGGGGATTTTGGGGATTTTAGAAGAACCGGGATGGACTGGGATAAACTGGGATAAACTGGAATGAACTTGGAGGGACTGGGATGGACTGGGAATGGACTGGGAATGGACTGGGATGGGACTGGGATAAACTGGGATGGATTTGGGGCTTTTTTTGGGGAGAAAATTGGGTAAAAATTGGGTGAAAATTGGGCGAAAATTGGGCCAAAATTAGGTGAAAATTGGGCGAAAATTGGGTGAAATTTGAAGATTTCGTGGGGTTTTTAGGGGAATTTGGGGGATTTTAGAAGAACTGGGATGGACTGGGATGGACTGGGAATGGATTAAAATGGACTGGGATAAACTGGGAGGGACTGGGAGTGACTGGCATGGATTTGGGGCTTTTTTTGGGCAAAAATTGGGTGAAAATGGGTGAAAATTGAGGATTTTATGGGATTTTTAGGTTAATTTTGAGGATTTTTGAAGAACTGGGAGGGACTGGGATGGACTGGGAATGGACTGGGATGGGATTAAACTGAGCCAGTTTGGGGCCATTTTTGTGGCCATTTTGGGGGTGAAATTGAGCCTTTTTGGGGTCGTTTTTTTTGGTCAAACCGAGCCAATTTGGGGCCCTTTTGGGGATCAAACCGAACCAATTTGGGGCCATTTTTGGGGTCAAACCGAGCGAGTTTGGGGCCGTTTTTGGAGCCAGTTTTGGGATCAAACTAAGCTAGTTTGGGGCCATTTTTGATGCCATTTTTAGGGCTAAACCGAGGAAATTTGGGGCCATTTTTGGGGTGAAACTGAGGCAGTTGGGGCCATTTTTGGGGCCATTTTTGGTGCTTTCTTTTAGGGTCAAACCGCTGATTTGGGGCCATTTTTTAGGGTCAAACTGACCTAATTTGGGGCCATTTTTGGGGTCAAACTGAGGCAGTTTGGAGCCATTTTTTGAGGCCGTTTTTGGGGCCAAACCGAGCCAGTTTGGGGCCATTTTTGGGGCGCCCAACTGAGCTGTTTTTTGGGGCCATTTTTGGGGTCAAACTGAACTGATTTGGTGCCATTTTTGAGGTCAAATTGAGCGAGTTTGGGGCCATTTTTGGGGTCAAACTGACCCCATTTGTGGCCATTTTTGGGGTCAAACTGAGCTGATTTGGGGCTATTTTGGTGCCATTTTTGGGTCCGTTTTTGGGGCCATTTTTGGTATCAAACCCAGGCAGTTTGGGGCCGTTTTTGGGGCCAATTTTGGGCCATTTTTGGTGCTAAACTGAGGAAATTTGGGGCCATTTTTGGGGTGAAACTGAGGCACTTTGGGGCCATTTTGGTGCTGTTTTTTAGGGTCAAACCGAGCTGATTTGGGGTCATTTTTGGGGTGAAACCAACCCAATTTGGGGCCATTTTTAGGATCAAACCGAGCCAGTTTGGGGTCATTTTTGGGGCCATTTTATGGCCATTTTTGGGGTCAAACTGGGCTGATTTGGGGTGATTTTTGGCGTCATTATTGGGATCAAACCGACCCAGCTTGGGGCCATTTTAGGGGCTGTTTTTGGTGTCAAACCGACTCAAATTGGGGCCATTTTTGGGG
>NW_026628759.1:0-1845 GCF_030028575.1 Malurus melanocephalus
ACAGCCCCTCCCCCCCGCCGGGACACACCTTCCACCCGCGGCCAATCAGAGAGCAGACAGCGCCAGGCCACGCCCACCCACCGTGACCCCGCCCACCCCACCGGCCAACGGGCGGGCGCGCGCCGCTGACGTCACGGGCTCACCTGGATGCTCATTGGCTGGGCTGGGAGTGACGTCACGGGGCCCCGTCCTGCCGCGGGCGGTGTCAAAGGGGCGGGCAGAGGCTGAGGGGGCGGGGCCAGAGAGGGGCGTGGTCACAGAGGGGGCGGGGCCAGACGGGGAGCGGTTAAAAAGGGGCGGAGTTATGGGCGGGGTCAAGAAGGGGGCGGGGTCACGAGAAGGGGCGGGGTTAAGGGGGCGAAAGCGGGGACTCGGAAGTGTCACCGCGTCACCCGCGGGATGGGGACAACCCTGGGGAGGGGGACAGACGGACATGGGACACACGGACACATGTGTGACACACGCACGGCACACACGGACACACGTGTGACACACACACGGACACACACATGTGACACACAAACACAGGTGTGACACACGCAGGGGACACACGGACACACACGGACACACGTGTGACACACGGACACACAGACACACAAACACATACATGTGACGCTCAACACCTGCAAACGCACATGTGTGTGACACACGACAAACGCGTGTCACACACGCACACACGCACAGACACAGCACACGCGGGGTGTGCGCCCCAGGGACAGGCGTGAGGTACAACCGGACAGGGGCCGGACACAACCGGACACGGATGTGACAAAACCGCAGAGGGACACGCAACAGGCACACGGATGTACAACCGCACATGGACAAACAGCCCGCACATGGATGTACAACCGCACATGGATGTGACACACAATCGTACGCAGACACGTGACACTCACACACAGAGGCACAACCGTGCACACACACAAACAGCCGTCGCACGGATGTACAGCCGCACACGAACGTGGCACAACCGCACACAGACAATTCACACGTGGAGGCACAACCGCACATGGACAAACAGCCCTCACATGGATGTACAACCGCATCGAACGCTTGACGGGCAGAGAGACAACCGCACATGGAGGTGACACACAAACACACATGGAGGTGACACACAACAGCACACGTACTCAGACGTACAACACTGACGTGGACGCACAACCGCACACAAACAGCCCTTGCACGGAGGCACAACCGCACCGGACACTTGACAGGCAGAGGCACAACCGCACAGGGACGTGACACAACCCCGCACGGGTGTTTCACACACTGAGGCACAACCGCACATGGACAAACAACCCCCACATGGATGCACAACCGCATATGGATGATTGACACACAACCATGCACGGACGAACAACCAGTCACGGGACTGACACAGCCAGACATGGACAAACAGCCCTCACACGGATGCACAACCGCATATGGATGATTGACACACAGCCGTGCACGGACGAACAACCGGACACAAACAGGACTCACACAGACAAACAGCCGGACATGGGTGACACAGCTGAACACGGACAAACAACCGGACATGGGACTGACACAAACAGCTGTGCACAGACAGACAAACAGCCGGACATGGGAGTGACAGAAACAGCCGGACGGGGACAAACAACCGGACACGGGACTGACACATGCAGATGCACAACCGCACACGGACACGACACGCAACTGTTACACCAACCAACAGCCAGACACAGACAAACAGCTGGACTCGGGACTGACAAACAACCAGACACGCACAAACAACCGGACACGGGACTGACACAAACAGCCTGACTCACATAAACAGCCGGACATAGGACTGACAGATACAACTGGACACAGGAGCCACACGAA
>NW_026628760.1:0-1796 GCF_030028575.1 Malurus melanocephalus
GGCAGAACTGGGGTGTACAGGGCAGAACTGGGGTGTGCGGGACAGAACTGGGGTGTGTGGGGCAGAACTGGGGTGTACAGGGCAGAACTGGGGTGTGTGGGGCAGAACTGGGGTGTACAAGGCAGAACTGGGGTGTGTGGGGCAGAACTGGGGTGTGCAGGGCAGAACTGGGGTGTACCAGGCAGAACTGGGGTGTAAGAGCAGAGCTGGGGTATGCAGGACAGAACTGGGGTGTACAAGGCAGAACTGGGGTGTGTGGGGCAGAACTGGGGTACACCAGGCAGAACTGGGGTGTGTGGGGCAGAACTGGGGTGTAAGAGCAGAACTGGGGTGTACAGGACAGAACTGGGGTGTACCAGGCAGAACTGGGGTGTAAGAGCAGAACTGGGGTGTAAGAGCAGAACTGGGGTGTACCAGGCAGAACTGGGGTGTACAGGGCAGAACTGGGGTACACCAGGCAGAACTGGGGTGTAAGAGCAGAGCTGGGGGGCTCCAAGTGGGTGCAAAACTGGAGGGAGCGACCCCCCAGTGACCGGCACAGCCAAGCCCTCCCCAGCTGTCAGCGGTGGCACAGGGGGTGTCCAAAAATTGCCAAGAAAAGGGAAAAGCCAGAAAATATTCCAGCAGAAAGCCTGGCTGTGGCTGAACCTAGSGGGGTGGCAGTGGTGGCCATGGGCAAGTGAGCTCCGAGGGCACCTGGTGACCTGCTCTGGCTCCCAAACTTGGAGTACCAGCAGCTCCGGGGGATTTGGGGTGATAATTCTGGGGGACTCGGGGTGAGCCCAGCTCTGTGGAGCTCCCTGGAGCTCCGTGCAGCTCCTCTGGCACCGGCAGAGCTGGGCAGTTTTCCCTGCAGGAGCCTCCCACCGATGCAGCTGCTGCTCCACCGCCCCCGGGGGTTTGTTCTCGCTTCAAACACTCCTCTCTTTCAGTGTTTTTAACCACCCACCCCCGCCCCCCGACATTTACAAGCATTTTCAGGGTGAAACAGTTTCACTACGAACAGAATTCCGTCTCAATTTTGACCTTTTCCATCCTCCAATATGGTTTTGACTGTTTGGAAGCTGCAGCTCGGTGAAGCAACTCGTTGCCTCAAAACAATTTTTGACAGCTGCCCGACTTGCCCCAAAAAAACGTGGGGAAAAAGATTCCCTCTGGGGTCCACTTGGCATCGTTGAGATTTCCTTGATTTTCGGGTCAGGGAGCAGCAGGAGCAGGCGGAGGAGTGGAAGGAAAAGGTCCTGATCCTGCCTGGAGCTCCAGAATTCCCAGGGGTGCTGTCTCCTCTCTGTGGCTGCATCTTTTGCTTCAACCTCTCCACTTCCATCACATTTTCACCCTCTGGATGTTTCCTCTCCCTTCGATGTCTCCTTCTCTTCCTGCCTTTCGTCTCCCTTCCTGACCTGTTTTCTGTCTCCTGTCACATTAACCCCTTCCTCTCCTTCTCCATTGTTCCCGCTTCCATCCTGGATTCCATGCCAGGGAATGGAACTGGATGAGTTTTAAAGTCCCAGTCAAAACCAGTMTGTGATTCCCTGATTTTGTGAAACGCAGTGGTTGGAAGAGCTGGTTCTTTATTTAATTCCCAGGTACTTGATCATCGAGAACTTCATCCCACCCGAGGAGAAGAACAAAATCATGAACCGCCTGTACTTCGATGGCGACGAGGACCAGTGGAAATTCCAGCCGCTGGTTCCCACCGGAGGGTACGTCCCTGTCCCTGTCCCTGTCCCATCCCTGTCCCTGTCCCTGTCCCATCCCTGTCCCATCCCTGTCCCTGTCCCTGTCCCTGTCCC
>NW_026628761.1:0-1899 GCF_030028575.1 Malurus melanocephalus
GGGCTCTGCTCGAGGTGTTGTCCCTTCCATCCCATTCCATCCTTCCTCAGGTTCCTCCAATCCGGCAAAGCCAAACACTGAACCCTGTTTTTCCCATTGGTTGCACTCTTTCGGTTTCTTCATGCCCTCTTGCCTTTAAGGTTGTGATGTCCAGGACCTTTTTGGGTTTTACTTGCACTGAGGTGTGAGGCCACTTCTCTGGGCCATGTCTGACCGTCACAAAGAGGATTTAGAGGTGACCCATGACTTTTGTAGAACATTGCATGATCCTCAACAAGCCAGGCAAGTCCAGGTTCTGTCAGTGTCCAGCGTGGTGGCCTGAGAAGGGTCTGAAGGGCTGTGCCCAGAGGGTTGTGGTCAGTGTCCCAAAGTGCAGATGGCAGCAAGTGCCCAGTGCTGTCACCCCAGAGTGGGATCCACTGGGCCAACACTGAAACCCTGAGTGGTGCTGGACACCTGCTGGAGTTCAGCAAGGGCAGCTGCCAAGGGCTGTTTCTGGTGGGAGGCTCAGCCCAGAGAGAATAAAATTTCTGTGTATGAGAGCAATTGTTTTGTTCAGAGAAAAACCCTTAGTGGTTGTGGTTGAGAAGAAATGGAGCAGGAGGTGTCCCTGTAGCATTGTACAGACAAAAGAGACCCAAAAATTCCATGGTTGGATTGGGAAAACGATTATGACCAAGCAGGGAGAGGTGACTCTTGCTGTGTCATGAGCAGTGGTCAGGTCCCATGGGAGGTGTTTTGGGCAGTGCTGGGCTCCTTTGTGTGAAGTTAAAGTGGATTTAGTGAATCAAAGCCGTGGAGGGCCGGAAGGATCCTAAAGGGTCTGGAGGAACTTTTGTAGAGGAGTGTCTGAGAGAGCTGGGAGTGCCAGGGGACAAGGCTGGACAGGGGGTTGTGACCAGAGTGTGCAAATAAATCCCTGATGGCAGGGAATGAAGATGCGGAGCCTGGCTGTTCTCAGCAGTGTGGACATACAGGACAAGAGTCCTTGGCCACAGGTGAAAAAAGATGGAATTCCATGGGCAAAGGAGGGAAGCATTTGTCAGTGTGAGTTTGTTCACAAAGTGGAAAATCAGGTGGTGTTTCTGTCTTGGGAAATCCAACACTGAACTGTCCACGGTGCTGGAAATCCTGCTCTTGCTGACTCGGCTTGAGCAGAAGGGAACGAAGGCCTTGCACTAGAGCATTCCTGCCAGAGTGGAAGACTTTATTGCTGGTTGTTCCGAGAGTTTGAGAGTCCTCAAGAAAGATATTTTGTGAACTATGTGCTGGCAGAGAAGGACTTTGGCAGAGGCATGAGCAGGAGAGAATTGATGTGTCCCAGCCTTTTGTGTAGCAGGTGATGTGCTTATGTCATGGTCTGGAACGTTCCCCCCCTTCCCCCCTTCCTGTGTCAGTCTTGGTTGTTCCAGGAGGTGACATTTTATAGAGAAGAGTGTTGTGTCCCTTTTCCATCCAGCCCGATAGCCTACTGAGCCCAGTAACTGTGCTGGGTGGGGTCCTGAGACCATTGGAACTCAGAGAGGAAGAGGACATATCTCAGGTTTTAATACTGAAAAACTTTATTGATGGAAAATGATGAAAAGACAGGAGAAAGAAAAAGAAGGATGCAGTGAGGTGCAAGCAGGGCAAGCATAAGCAAAGGGGCTTGGCTTGCAGGAGCTGTTGCCAGAGCCCTGAGCTGGTGGTGTCAGGGGTGGTGCCGAGGGCCCTTAGCAGGTGTAGCCACCCCTTCTGCCATAGCAGCCCAGGCCTCCCAGCCCGTAGCCATAGCCCAGCCCATAGCCAAACCCACGGCCATAGCCAAGGCCGTAGCCAAAGCCACCAAATCCCCCAGAGATGGGCTGTCCCTGCACACTTAGTTCAGTGCCCACGGCAGCCGAGGAGGTGGATCCGACG
>NW_026628762.1:0-1841 GCF_030028575.1 Malurus melanocephalus
AGGAGCTGAAATTTCTCCTAGAGCTGCAGGGATAATCTGGAATTTAACCCAGCACCCCACCCAGCACCCCACCCCAGGATCTGAACATTCTCCAGTCAAAACCAATCCATATTTTCCTGGTGAAAAGCTTTAAGTTTTCGTGATCTGACTTCTTCTTTTTGCCTGGGGCATTCTCGAGGTAGGATTTTTCATTTAGCTTCCTCRATGGCTTGTCTCTGCTCAGAATGGAAGGGGATAAAGAAAATCAAAAYGAAAATTCCGAGTTTTGCTGGGAGGCACCAGGTTCAGATTGGCTCTTTCAAAGCTCTTCTAATTATCTGTCATTTATCACCTCAGCCATTGGACCTGGGGAGCCAAAAAACCACCAGAGAGGGCTCTGACAATTATTAGCATCAGGAATTTGAGTTCTTTGACCTTTCCAGTGCCAGGGAGRTTTCTGGAAAAACTGGGAGTATTTGAACCCTGCTGGGTTGGAGAGGAAAACCAGGCACCAAAATGCACCACAACTCATCAGTTTTGAGGCAAAACCATTCCCAGATCTCCCAGCAAGAGAAAGASAGAGATTTTCCAGGCCTCCAGCTCTGCTGGAATTTTGGCGAGGAGTTTGAGGGCAGGATTGAGCCCCCAGGGATCAGAGTTTGGTGCCCAAACCCACCCTGGAGCATCGTTTGGGCGCTCTGTGCCGCCATCCCAGCCCTTCCCAGCTCCTGGCAGAGGGAAGAGGGAAAGACAAGGGTGAAGGGAGAGGGCTGAGGGTGTCTGTCACGGGCCTGGATGGAGTTTTCCAGCTGTGGAAAGAATTCCACGGCAAATCCCGCATTTTCCCAGGGCGTCTTCCCACTCTGATGACACTGAGGGGACAATCCCCAGCCGCTCCCACTCCTAGCGCCCTCAGTCCCTCCTCAGTGAAGCTTTCCTTTTTTCCTTTMTTTTCTGATTTTCTGATTTTCTCATTTTCTGAAACAAAAAAACCCAGGATTTAGTTGGAGTGTGGGGATGTCAATTTTGGGAAGTTTTTTCTGACTTCATACAATATTAACTTCATGTTTAACACTGAACTTTGCATTTGTAGACAATTCTTCAATCCATACTGATAATTCCCTGCTCTCCTCCCTACCAGGAACAGCCATCTGGTYAATCTTGCCTAACAGGTGGGAAACCAAGTTTAAAATACCACACTGATAACTATTTTATATATATTCCACCATGAGAAGAGAGAAAATCCGAACCAAATCCAGCTCGGAGTCACCACCCCTGATATATTCCCCCACGGAGCTCTCAGACCCACACGAGGAGAACAGGGAGTGATGTCCCAACCAAGCTGAGCCCTCAGCATCCAGGGACAGTCCCAGGTAGAAATAAATCTCCAACAAGAGGGGCACAAAATCCCAGCAGAACCCTCAGTGAAGGTGTAGAACAGAGGGAAGGTCCTTTCTGCTCACAAATTTCTTTCCATCATTCCCAAATGGAGATTGTTACACGTCCAGAGAAAGGAGAATTTATGAGCCATCACAGACCGTGCTGCCTTTGCTTTGGGTAGGAGAATCCTCCCYTTTTTCCCTTTCCTTTGGCTCCTGCTCCCTTCCCAAAAACATTCCAGGTGAAAATCTCTAACTAAAGAGGGGCACAAAGCCCCACAGATCCCTCAGTGAAGTTGTGGAAAGCAGGAAAGATCCTTTCTGCTCACAAATTTCTTTTCTTCATTCCCAAATGGAGATTTTTACACTTCAGAAAAGGGAGAATTTATGGAGCCATCACACTTCACCAGTGCCTTTGCTTTGGGAAGGAGAATCCTCCCCTTTTCCCCTTCCCTTGGCTCCTGCTCCCTGCCCAAAAACATC
>NW_026628763.1:0-1838 GCF_030028575.1 Malurus melanocephalus
TCAGCCATCACAGCCGCCAGGTAACAGCCCCGAGGCGTCTCTGCTCTAGAAGCTTTCCCAGAATCTCGTGGCACGGCCAGACTGGAGCCCCAAGGGCAGCTCAGGGTGACCCCGGGGACTCGGTGGGGACTCGGTGACCTGACCCGGCTGAGGGATGCAGGATCTGCCCACGGAACTGGACACTGGGCAGGACCAAGTGCTACTGGGTCTCCACCGACCAGGGCTCTTGGAACAAGAGCCCGGGGGACTGCGTGGATTGAGGGGCCGAGCTGCTGCTGCCGTGGGATTGGGATGAACTGGTGAGGGAATGTTGGTGGGAATATGGCGTGGACCCGAGGTTGGGGACTGGAGTCACCCCAGGAATGGTGAGCTGGTTCCCARAATTCTGGGATCAGCCCCCACTTCGTGTCCGAGCCCCTCCGAGTGTCTGTGGGGAACACGGGTAGGGCTCAGTCCTGGGATGAAGATGGGATCCGTTCTGGGGTGACTGAAACAGCGATTTCACTGCTCCTTCCCCCAGGAACTCCTCAATGAAACCTTGCAGAAATCCGGGCGCAGCTTCTGGATCGGGCTCTGGGTGCCTGCGGCCGGGACGGGCTGGACGTGGGTGAACGGCTCCCACCTGGACCGGCACCGGTGAGCACCAGGGGAGCGCTGGAGGCCAAACGGGGCACCCCATTGTCCCCTGAGGGACCCCCGGGGATGACTTGGGCTCCCTCCTGCACCTGCAGATTCCAGATGAACCCCGGGGAGCAGCCTGGAAAATGTGGGGCAATCAGGGGCAAGCAAATCATCTCTGAGAACTGCGAATCGGAATTTCAGCTGATCTGCGAGGCGAAAAGCCACCAAACTCTGACCTGGGGCTGGGAGAGACTCGGCGGGATGGGGGAGCCGGGCTGTGACAGGAAATTGCCATCACAGACAGGATTCCTCGGCAGCTGTGATCAGTGTGGTCCAGAGCTGTTGTGGGGTTTCCTGCTGTGACCCGAGCCTGTTGTGAGGTTTCTCTCCAGAAGAAAAGTCAGAGCGACCTTCTGAGGGAAATGTGAGGACATGGACCCTCATGGGATCAGTGACGGGTTCGAAGGGTCTGAGTGTCCCGGGCGAGTCCAGTGGGGACTGTCCCTGCCTGAAGTCCAAGAGCTGTAAATGCTGATCCTCCTCCCCTCCGGACCTGACAGGATCCGCAGGCAGTGCTGGATGGCGATGTCTGATCGCTCCGGGACACCCCAAACCCTCCGCTCTGCCCCACATTTCCCTTCAGCGCTTCCCCCGCTGCTGCAATCCCTGCCCGGTGCATAAATCCTTCCTGAAAAGGATTTTCAGTGCCCGGGATCGATTTCCGGGTTTTCTGGGCTCCCCGGCTTCTGCGGCTCCATCATTAACACGGGGCGGCCGAGAGCCGTCAGTGCAGCTTTTATTTTATTGTTTATTTTATTTTATTCCTTACCTTTCATTGCACTCACACCTCGCCCATGCCTCGCTGCGGCTGCTTCAGTGACACGGGGAAGGGTAAGGGGGGCGGGGTGGAGATGAGCCTTGGGGCTGCTCCATTTCATTACAGTTCATTCTATTTTTTATCTTTTCTCTCGTTCCCACTGCGCCCGTCCCGCTGAGCGGCTCCTTCAGGGACCCGGGGTGGCACGAACCCCTCGGGGCTGCTCCAAAGGGCCCCGCCCGCTGCTCCCGGGGATCGGACACCGCAGGCGGCCCCCGGACCTTCTTCTCCTTCCTCCTGCCGGGATTCAGCCCCCGCCGCCGCCTCCCGGCTCCTTCTGCCGCCCCTGCCCGGCACCGACCGGCGCTGCCGCTGACGGGGCCGGAGCGCGGCTGCCCCG
>NW_026628764.1:0-1826 GCF_030028575.1 Malurus melanocephalus
GAGAGTGGACAGGAGTGGACAGTGGGAGAGTGGACAGGAGTGGACAAAGAGAGAGTGGACAGGAGTGGACAGTGGGAGGGTGGACAGGAGTGGACAGTGCGAGAGTGGACAGGAGTGGACAGTGGGAGGGTGGATGGGAGTGGATGGTAGGAGAGTGGACAGGAGTGGACAGCAGAGAGTGGACAGAGCACACGGGGTGGACAGCGGGAGAGTGGACACGAATGGACAGTTGGAGGGTGGACAGGAGTGGACAGCGGGAGAGTGGACAGGAGTGGATGGAGGGAGAATGGACACGAGTGGACGGAGGGAGAATGGACAGGGGTGAATGGTGGGAGGGTGGACATGAGTGGACAGTGGGAGAGTGGACACGAGTGGACAGCAGGAGAGTGGATGGGAATGGACAGTGGGAGGGTGGACAGGAGTGGACAGCGAGAGTGGACACAAGTGGACAGGAGGGTGGCCTGTGATGGACAGTGGGAGAGTGGACGGGAGTGGACAGTGGGAGAAGTGGACACGGTGGACAGTGGGAGGGTGAATGGGAGTGGATGGTAGGAGAGTGGACAGGAGTGGACAGCAGAGAGTGGACAGAGCACACAGGGTGGACAGCGGGAGAGTGGACACGAGTGGACAGTTGGAGGGTAGACAGGAGTGGACAGTGGGAGGGTGGATGGGAGTGGATGGCGGGGGAGTGGACACAAGTGGATGGAGGGAGGGCCGACAGGAGTGAACAGTGGGAGAGTGGACACGAGTGGACAGTGGGAGGGTGGATGGGAGTGGATGGTGGGAGGGTGGACGGAAGTGGACAGCAGAGAGTGGACGGGAGTGGACAGCAGGAAGTTGGACGAGAATGAACGGTGGGAGAGTGGACAGGAGTGGACAGAGCACACAGGGTGGACAGAGAGAGAGTGGACAGGAGTGGACAGTGGGAGAAGTGGACACGGTGGACAGTGGGAGAGTGGACAGAGCACACGGAGTGGACAGTGGGAGAGTGGACACGGTGGACAGCAGGAGAGTGGACAGGAGTGGACAGCAGGAGGGTGGACAGGAGTGGACAGTGGGAGAAGTGGACACCAGTGGACAGTGGGAGGGTGGACACGAATGGACAGCGGGAGAGTGGACAAGAATGAACGGTGGGAGAGTGGACAGGAGTGGACAGAGCAAACAGGGTGGACAGAGAGAGAGTGGACACGAGTGGACAGTGGGAGGGTGGACAGGAGTGGACAGAGGGAGAGTGGACAGGAGTGGACAGCGGGAGAGTGGACAGGAGTGGACAGTGGGAGAAGTGGACACGGTGGACAGTGGGAGAGTGGACAGGAGTGGACAGCAGGAGGGTGGACAGAGCACACAGGGTGGACAGCAGGAGAGTGGACATGAGTGGACGGAGGGAGAGTGGACAGGGGTGAACGGTGGGAGAGTGGACGGGAGTGGACAGCACAAGAGTGGACAGAGCACATGGAGGAGCCAGGGGTGGACAGCAGGAGAGTGGACAGGAGTGGACAGCAGGAAGGTGGACAAGAGTGGACAGAGCACATAGGGTGGACAGACAGAGTGGACACCAGTGGGACAGTTGGAGAGTGTACAGGAGTGGATGGTGGGAGAGTGGACAGGAGTGGACAGTGGGAGAGTGGACACGAGTGGACAGTGGGAGAGTGGACACGAGTGGACAGTGGGAGAGTAGACACGAGTGGACAGTCGGAGGGTGGACGGCAGGAGGGTGGACTCTGTCCAAATGGACACAGCCAGGACACACCTGGGCCAGGTGGACTCACGACGGTCAGTGATGGCCAAACCCCCCAGACCCCCCCAGGCCACCCAAATGGACACAC
>NW_026628765.1:0-1823 GCF_030028575.1 Malurus melanocephalus
CTGTCCTAGAAAGGTCATTGCTCAGCCACCAGATGCCCCTTTGTGCAGTGTGAGGTGCCACTGAAGGTACAGCTCCTGCTGAGCAGGTGAGACAAAGCAAGAGCTCAATCCTGCTCCTAAACCATTTGCACTCTAAAATCTGTCCCACCCCTCCAAGGGGTGCTCGGGATATCACACCCCTCCCATTTGGGTTTCCACGTGTCTCAGTGGTATCATGGACAAAGCCTACATGGAAAAGCAATGAAACAAGTGATTTATTTGTAGCTGTTTTCCCTTTAATGCACCAGCTGGTGTGGAGAGGGCCAGCAGCCAGGGACAGTGGAAAGCTGGGCTTACACTGCTCACAACTCTGAGGAAAATTGCTCTGGAGTGTTTGGGTTTTAAAGGGTGGTTGCCTTATCACAGGACAAAAAAGAACTGGGCTTCATCACCACAGAGCAGCAGCTCAGAAATCCTTCTGTCATGGGCAGGAGCAAGCAGGGAAATGTTCATCTGGGACAAAGGCTCAGAGCCTGGGGTGCTGCAGTCTGTGACACCAACTGCTCGATTCAGTGGCCCTGGAAAGCCCCGTGTTCCAAAGGGAAATAAATATCTGCCATTATTCCACAGGGAAATATCTGCCATTATTCCATAGGGAAATAAATATCTGCCATTAATCCATAGGGAAATAAATATCTACCATTATTCCATATGGAAATAAATATCTGCCATTATTCCATCGGGAAATAAATATCTGCCATTATTCCATGGCTGGGAAAAGGAGAGGAAGAGCTGCAGCTGCTGTGAGTGCTGCTGCCCAGCCTGGACATGGGTGTCAAAGCCCAGAGTGGGGACGGTCCCAGGTGGCCCCCAGGCAGTCCCTGGCATGGCTGAGGGTTCGTGTCCCCCTCCCTTGCCCTTCAGGTTCCACAGCTCTCCYGGAGGTCCAGTGCAAGGAGCTTTCATGGGGGAAGAGAGCCAGACAAGAGTCGTTTCTGTGCTGGACTGACCCTCCAGCCTGCCCAGCACGTTTGGACAGTGCCCAGCACTCGGTGTCCCCAAAACACAGCCCCGGATTCACCAACAGCCAGCTCACCCCAGAGCCCCATGGCTGTTTGCAGGCTTCCCATGGATCCCACAGGGGCACTGACCTCCCTCCTCAGCCAGGCCAGAGAGAAGGGGACCTCTGCCACATCACACCTCYCTGGGGAGCAGGGATTTACTCCACACTGTGCCAAGTTTGTCCTGTAGGATCTCCCTGGCAGTGAGTGATCCCACCGAGCCTGGATCCTCACCATTGTCCACCACAAAGTCCTCCTTGGTTTCACCCAGCATGAACACCTGACAAAGCCCTTACATATCCCTCTATATCCCCCTCAAATACCCTCGGATCTGGGACTTTTCGTTCCCCACACTGCGGTGGTGCTGGATCAACACCCACGAGCAGCCAAACACACCCATCCCAGAGCTGTTGTTTTTATGGCTGCCTGTCCCTTTTGCAGGTGGATCATTCCCTGTCCCAGAGCTGTTGTTTTTATGGCTGCCTGTCCCTTTTGCAGGTGGATCGCATCGCTGCCTCCAGAGACTGAGCACCAGCGCTTCCCCTGGAGCTGCTGCAGCCACCCAAGGGCCCCGAGGAGCAGGAGCAAGGGGTGAGCAGTGGCAGCCAGACAGTGGCCCTGGGGTGACACTGGCCTGGGGTGACACTGGCCTGGGGTGACACCATCCCAAGGGTGACACCATTCCAGGAGTGAGACCATTCCTGATATGACACCAGCCCTGGGGTGATGCCAGACTTGGGGGGGTATCACCTCAAGAGTGATACCATCTTTGGGATGTCACCA
>NW_026628766.1:0-1896 GCF_030028575.1 Malurus melanocephalus
TGGGGGATGCAGAGATCCACCCACAGCCCATGGGGATGCAGAGATCCACCCACAGCCCATGGGGGATGCAGAGATCCATCCACAGCCCATGGGGGATGCAGAGATCCACCCACAGCCCATGGGGGATGCAGAGATCCACCCACAGCCCATGGGGATGCAGAGATCCACCCACAGCCCACGGGGGATGCAGAGATCCACCCACAGCCCATGGGGGATACAGAGATCCACCCACAGCCCACGGGGGATGCAGAGATCCACCCACAGCCCATGGGGAGGTGCCCACACTGGAGCGGGCAGTCACCTGGAGGAGCTGTGATCCAGTGGGAGACCCATGGAGAGAGGGGCCTAATTCCAGGATGGGATGAAGCAGCCTGGCCTTGGAGGATTGGACCCTGTGGATGAGGGACCCATGCCTCAGCAGTTTTGGGAGGATTGTCTGCCCATGGGAGAAGCTCACATTGCTGCAGCTTTGGGAGAACTGCTGCTCCTGAGATGGACCCATGGGAGAAGTTCACAGAGAACTGTCTCCCATGGGAGGAACTCCACGGTGCAGCTGAGGAAGGATTCCTCTCCCTGAGCAGTGGAAGAAGATCCCACCGACAAACTGACCAAACCCCCCACCACGCCCTGCTCCCTGTGCTCTTGGTGGGAAGGAGGGAGGAGTTGGGGGAAGAATGCTGTCTTTAAGGATTTATTTTATTTCTCATTATCCTCCTCTGTCTCTGTTAGCAATAAATTCACTTTGCAACCTTAAGTTGAGTCTGTTTTGCCTTTGGACTGTTTTCTCTCACTCCTTAACTCATGACTGCTTTGTTATTTTTTTTTTCTCTCCTCTGCCCAGCTGTGGCAGGGGAGAGTGAGTGAGTGGCTGTTGTTGGTGCCTGGCATTTGTCTAGTGTCCAAACCATGGCATTAGCCTAATTTAAAAAAGAAGTCTTGAAACAGCAAACTAGGAAACCATGGAAGAAGAGCAGTAGTAATTTTGTCTCCAGATCGGGCATTAGAAGACACCAGCTCTATCACAGGAAGTTCTTTTTAAGGGGAACATAGAAAGGTTTTGAAAATGTTTTTTTCCCCCCAAGCAAATATGGTAAAACTAACTAAAGAGAAACATGAACATCAGGCAAACGTGACACTGTTAAGCTGAATTGATTAAGAGGTCCAAGTGATCAGCTATATCAGGAAAAATCTTTGTACTCGCCACAAATGCACCTGCATTAACTGAGAACTGCTCCATGCATCTCTCCTATGAGTTGGCATTGTTGAACATAGGGGAACTGCAACACTTGCTGCAGCCAGTGTCAGGGTCAGGCTCTAGGCAGTGACTTGGCACCAATGTGAAGTTGCTTCACCTCAGGCAAGTTGCTTCTACATGGTGCTGGATGGCCAAGCAATAATATTCCACCATTTTTTCTGCTGAGGGCTTCTCCAGGCAGATGTTAACACATGCTGCCAACCAAATCAGCCCATGGCGATATCCCAGTATGTTTCCAAAACACTAAGGCAACATTCTCTTGCAACCTGTTGATCTGTCGCCAACATCTAGGCTCACCATGGTTGTTCTTTCTTTTCCTGCCCTGTTGGTCCTGGTTTATTATACCCAGGGGTTTTATCTATTGTCCTCTCAGCCACAGCTCATTATACTCTATTATTAAACACGTGAAGAAGGCAGGCACCCATGAGCAGAGCAGGAGCTCCTACCTATTCAGACCTGACTTTGAGTGCCATCCTGAGGAAAAGGCAGTGAAGTTGCCAGAGGTGCTCCATTAAGCATTTCAGCACAAGAATCTGGAGTCTCCTTAGTTGTGTCCTCCAGCGTGACAGCAAAAACTTACTTCTTTGCCTTCCATAATTAACAGGATTACTTTGTTCTGCAAACAGTACCCCGGGGGGGGG
>NW_026628767.1:0-1825 GCF_030028575.1 Malurus melanocephalus
GGGGTCACCTCTGCTAATGGGCCATCATGGAATCAATGGCACCAGCACAATGGGGAGATGCAAGGACTGACATCATCAAGGACCCCCCAAATGTCCCATGAGTCACAGGGTGACATCATTCCATTGTGAAAYTCCCCRCCCTGKGGGAGGTACTGAGCATTCCCTGCTGAACCTGAGCATATAAAGCCTTGGTACTTTGGGACTTCTGGCACTACTCAACAGATCTGGAGGAGGAGCACAACTCCAACAGGACTGCGACCACTGCTTTCCACCAGACTGTGACTATCACTTTGACAAGACTGTGACCACCACTCTGACCATCAGGTTTTGTTTCTTTCCTTTTGCTTTTCGTGCAGAGGGACCACATGGTGCACAGCACAGGAACCAATGAACACTCTTCTGTTCCTGTCCCAGGGTGCCTGGCTACACTGTGCCTTTGTGGGTTAATCAGTGTCGTATTTCTTGTAATATCTTTTGCGAATTGTAACTCCCACCTTTAATCTCTCACAGGGAAGTTAAGTAGGGTTCATTTCTCTGCCACTGTAAGCCAGCACAGTATGTAAGAGGTTTTACAGTCATGATATACCTGGTAACTTCTAGAGATGGACTTGGGCAAGAGTAACCCCAAACCCAGCATGCTCACACCTTCTTTTTCCCTCTAAACCAGGATTTCCCATTCCCAGACGTTGGCTGGATGGAGGAGAGGGCTGCAAAGAAGAGGCAGATGTCAGAGGGCACCCAGGAAGGTGAGGAAGAAGTCATCACTCCTTTACCCCTCTCCTCCATCACTCCTTGCTGCAGGACAACACCACTGCCAACGCCATCCTGCCAGTGATGGACTGGGGAGAATCTGCTTCCCCTTCCCTCTGGCACGGAAGCAAGTCCCATCCTCTCCATGTCCTTCCTCCCACAGAAAATGAGCTGAGGTTGGAGACCGAGGAAGACAAATCCACCAGGCAGAATCTCATGAAGAGGCTGTTTTGAGCAGCTCCGCAGCACAGGAATCCAGTGCGACGGAAAAGTCACTGAGATGTTGTGTAAAGAGGGGCTGCAAAGGCAGGCCAGGGTGCTCTGAGGGGAAAAGATCCACCCTGTGCCAGGAAGGCGCCGAGAGCTTCAGCTGCAGCTCAGAATTGGTGGTCCATGAGCAGCTTCACGCTGGGGAGAAGCCCTACAAGTGCTTGGAGTGTGGGAAGAGCTTCAACACGAGCACACACCTGATCCGTCACCGGCTGATCCACAGTGGGGAATGGCCCTATGAGTGTGGGGAATGTGGGAAGGGCTTCAGCTGCAGCTCTGAACTGATCCGCCACCAGTACATCCACACTGGGGAGAAACCCTACGAATGTTCTGAATGTGGGAAGAGGTTTCAGACCAGCTCCAATCTCCTCCTGCATCAGCGGATTCACACGGATGAGAGGCCCTTCCGCTGCCCCGACTGTGGGAAGGGCTTCAAGCAAAACTCCACCCCCGTCATCCACCAGCGCACCCACACTGGGGAGAGGTCCTACAAGTGTGGGGAGTGTGGGAAGAGCTTCTCCAGCAGCTCTAACTTGATCCAACACCAACGGAGGCACCGGTAAGTGTGTGAGTGCCCCGAGTGCACGAAATGCTTCTCATCCGCTGCTCCAAATTCATCCTTCATCGCAGGACCCAGTTTGGGAAGAGCCCTGGTGACCCACATTCCCCATGATCCATGTTAGGAAGACACCTGACCCTTTCTCTGCCCCTGGGACTGATGTGAGGTGGGATGGAAGAACATGAGGGTCTGGCCATGCCCCTGTCATTATATCTGATCCCACCTCATGTCACTGCCGGGGACGGG
>NW_026628768.1:0-1895 GCF_030028575.1 Malurus melanocephalus
ATCTCACTGGATCCCCGCTGCAACCCCCCTGAGACACCCTGGGACCCTCGGGACCCCCTGGAACCCCCTTTCAGAAAGCACCAGGAATGGAGAACTGGGGAGACTCAGTAATTTGGGAGATCTGCGGAGTCTGAAAGCCAAGGAAAAGGGCGAGTCTGGGGTCTGGGAAAGGCGGGATGGCCGGGAAGGGGGTGCAGGGGTTGCAGGTGCAGGATGAGGGGGTGCAGGAGGGTCCCGGTGTCCAGAAATTGAGATTCGGGGGGTTCCCGTGCCCAGGAATGGGGTACAGGGGGGTTCCCGTGCCAGGGAATGAGGATTCAGAGGAGTTTTCTTCCCAGGATTCGGGGTTCAAGGGGGCCTCAGTGCCCGAATGTGGAGATTCAGGGGCGTCCCGGTGTTCCCAATCCAGGGTTCAGGGGCCATACCGGTGTCCAGATAAGGGGGTTCAGGGGGGCCCCAGTGACAAATAAGGAGGTATGGGGAGGGGTCCTAATGGACGGTAAAGAACCTGCAAGGGGATCCCCGTTCTCAGGAATGGGGGTTCAGTGGATTCCGATGCCCGAGAATGGAGGTTCAGGGGGCCCAGGAGCTCAGCAATGGAAGTGCAGGGGGGTCCCGGTGCCGGGGACACTCAGCAGTCACACCACCCGGCGGTGCAGGTTGGGAGACGCGACAGTGATCGAGGGAGAGCGGCGGGGAGAGGGGACGGAGGAAACCCTGGGAACTGCCCTGAATCCCCCCTGGGGTCCCCCAAGAACCCCCCGCAGGAAGCGCATGGGGTGGAGAAACGGGGGGACAACGCAGAGATTGGCGGGGTCCGACGGTGTCTGAGAGTCAGGAAGCGGAATTGGGAGAGCTGGGAATGGTCCAGGGTTCAAGGCAAGGATCGGGAGAGGCGGGATGGGGGATGCAGGGGGTCCCTGTGCCCAGAAAAGGGGTTCCAGGGTCCCCGGTGTTGAGGGAAAGGGAGGTCAGTCGGCTGGGAGAGGCAGGAATGGGGGTGCAGGGGTCCCTGGGTCAAGGAAAATGGGGAATCCAAGAGCTGAGAATGCCTGAGGATTGCAGGGGTGTCCCAGTGCTGGATAAGGGGGTTCACGGGGCCATACCAGTGCCCAGGAATGGGGGTTCGGGGGGTCCCGGTGCCGCAGCTTGGGAGATGCGAAAGTGACCGAGGGAGTGAGAGGGGAACATTTGGTGATGGAGAGAAAAGGGGAATTCCAGGGAAATCATCCAGATCCCACTGGATCTCTGCCGCTGTGAGAACCACTCGGGACCCACTGGGACCACATTTCAGGAAGCGCCGGGAATGGAGAAGGGGAGGGATTCCGAAATTCGGGCGATCTGGGGAGCTCAAAGGTCAAGGAAAAGGGCGGGGCTGGGCTCTGGGAAGGGGAGGGATGCCCGAAAGGGGGTGCAGGGATGTCCCAGGTCAGAATAAGGGTGTGCAGTGGGATCCCCGTGCCCGGGAATGGGGATGCAGGAGAGTCCCAGGGCACTGGCGGGGGCAAAGGGGTGTCCCAGCACCCGGAAATTGAGGTTCAGAGGGGTTCCCGTACCCAGGAATGGGTGTTCAGGGGGGTCCCGGTGCTGGGGAAGGGGATACAAGGGGGTCACGGTACCAAAAATGGGTGTTCAGGGGGGTTCCATTCCCGGGAATGGAGGTTTAGGCGGTTCCGGTGGCCGGAAATGGAAGTTCAGAGCTGTCCCGGTGCTGGGGAATTGCGGTTCAGGGGGGTCCCGGTGCCGGGGGTCCCACTCACCTCTCGTCGCTCCCCCCGGGGCCCCCAGGAGCGCCAGGAGCCCCAAGAGCACCCCCAGACCCGGCGCTGGAGCCATCACAGATCGATCTCTGTGGCGCAGTTCGGGAGATGCGAAAGCGAAAGTGACCGAGGGAG
>NW_026628769.1:0-1893 GCF_030028575.1 Malurus melanocephalus
GTCTGTCCCTGTCCCAAGGGGACAATGCCACTCACAAAAGTTGATGCATGTTGATACAAATGAATCCCTAAATGTCCAAAGGAGCCCAGCATGGCCCATGTCTCTGTCACCCTTGTCTCATGGAACCTTGGGGATTTATAACTTTATGGCTTCTGGAGCTGTACACTTCCCAAATTTGTTTCCTGAATAATTGTTCTTTCTGCATCTACAAGAGCCAGAGGGAAGTAAAACTTCTGAACACCAGAAAAGCACAGAATTGTATGTACTGCCTTGTATTTGAGCAGAAATCCTAAATTTGGTAGGGGCATGTTGAAATACTGAGTCGCTCAAGGCTGCTGGAGTAGGTTTTTCATGGGATTTCCCATTTCCATGGGATTAGGCTGCCTGTTGACACCTGAGGCTACGGGAGATTGATTTCATCAGTGCAGGCTTCATCATTTCTGTGAGAGTCTTATATGGCAAAATACAAATGAATTCTAGATTTTAATGTCTACTCTGCGGGGCAAAAAGTGCACTTAAGTGTAATTTTTGAAATGCCATGAAATCAAACCTCCAGAGAGCTTTTGCTTCTAAAAGGAAAAAATCCATCTGTCTTTTTTCACTATTTCTTGTAAGTTGCTCGTTTTGTGGTGCCTTTTTGTTTTAGCTGATGCAGCACTTTCAATTATTTCAAATACTCTGAAAGAGCTTTGGAATATGCAGATAATTAGGAACAAAACCCCGAAGCATCTCAGCAGCATGAAGGACACTCAGTTTTGCTTCCCCCACAGTGAGGGGCTGTGGCTCACCCTGGATGCTTCTGCTCTGAAAAGGGACAAGGAGGGGGAGGATGGCGAGGAGTTATAGGAGGAAGGTCTTGGGTGACAATTTATGTTTGAAATGTTTTATCAGAKRAATCTCTGAGTGCTGGAATCAGCCCCAGGAGCAAATCTTTGCTTTCTCGAGTTTTACATATTTTAAAAACTCCTGTTTCTTTGTTTCATTTTAGTTTTGGGTTTTCTAACAGAAAAGACAAGYTTTTGTTGCTGTTGTTGATGATTTTAGAAAACAGGCCTGTCAGTGTCCTGTACAGCAGATGCCATCGAGAAATGGACAGTTTTGATTGAAAGAATTTTATCACTTACTCAACTGTGAAACTGCTGAGATATTCTCCAAAGTGCTCCTAGAGGTGGCTGGGATAGATCACCATGGATGAGACCTGACAGCTCTAAGAATACATGGACAGAGTCGTTCATCAGTCTCAAGCAGCAAGTATGGAACCGAATGAAAATCGCTAATAAAGTAGGAAATGATGTAAAAACTGCCTACAGCAACACACAAGAGCAGGCATAAAAATGAAAAGGAAAATCATGCTAAAAAGGACTGATGCATCCCTCTTCAAAACAGACACACAACAATTATCTGTCTCTATAGGAATAGGGAAAATGCCAGCTGGTTTGGGCTTCTTCATTAGGGCACTCCATTAACACATCTGAGTCTACACCTCGATCATCTTCCTCTCCTGGATCCCCACCCTGGGTGGAGGGGCCAACACTGGCTGCTTGCTGGCGTGGCAGTTATGCTTAAAAAGCTTCAATCACATTTTCTATCCAAACATGCAGGTATCCACATCTCTAGGTGAGAATCCTGTGGACAGGAATGTTGGCTGTGTAGAAAGGGAGACAGAAAACATGGTTTGTGAGCACAGGAACCAGACTGCAGAGAGTTTTGTGTGACAAGACCCAGTAGGGAAAACTTAAGCCAAGTTGGAGAAACTATGGCACCCATGGACGCTTTTTCTTCCTACTTTGCCAAGTTAACTGAACATTATGATAGTGAGATAGTCAGTGGGCTTGGAAATAAAATTTTGGCAAAAGTAAGGATGGGGTAGTACAAGTTCCAGTGTCAATTTGC
>NW_026628770.1:0-1844 GCF_030028575.1 Malurus melanocephalus
CTTGTTTTAAAACAGGGAAGCAATCCTCTGAACTAGGTACTGGTAGGACAAAACAACTCTGAGTTATCTTCACATCATTTTCTGGCTCAGGCCAGCCAGGTATCTCAAAGGCTTTTGTTGTTCTTCCCTGGGAACCAATTCAGCACCAAAGAGCAGTTTTTCATTGGAAACACCACCCAAAACAAAACCCCCAAATCAAACAACCAACTGAAAAAAAAAACCCAAAGCCCCCTCACAAACAAATACACCCCTCCAAAAACCCACCCCAAACCAAACCAAACCAAATCCTCCAGAGTGCAGTAGAAAAGGTGAACATGCATTTTATGGTATTTCCTTCCTCATCTCCCAGAGTTCCCTTCTGTCCCTGGAGTTTGCTGCCAGCTGCAGTAAATGAGGCATGGGATGAGTTTGTATGTTTTTCTGAAACATCTAACTCACTGGGGAGACCAGAGGAGGGACACAGAAAAGAAAGGAAGAGAATGATCTTCTCTCAGCAAATAAAACAAAATRTGTGATAACCTGAAGTCAGCACAGTGGGAGGCTGTTTTGTGCAGGCAGAATAAATTTTGTGCTGGAGTCTGGATAGGATGGTGCACAGAGGACTCTCCARGGCACAGCTTGGCTGCCATTAGACATGCCCAGAGAACTGGATATTTTATTGAAGGTTGTTTTATTCAGAAACAGCTGTGAAATGAAAACTCTGTGTGAGGCAGAGAATAATTTTTACAAYAATATTTTGCACATTTTGGGTGTGTGCAGGTCTCCCACTTAGATKAAACCAAAATGCTGTGGCATAGATTTAGAGGTCCTTTGGATCGCTTAATTCCATCCAACTGCTTGACTCTAATTGATCACAAAATTCTCYTTGATGGACAATAATCACAGGTTTYACCAGAAAAAMATTCTGGCTCATGTTCTGCAAAAAGGTGATATTCTGTGTTATCTTCAAGTCAGCAATGAAAACAGTGAGAGTTTTTAAATCAAAATAATGAAGGATAACATGAACATATCTGTGCCAAAAAGCAAAACAACTTAACTGACAAATCCCAAACCCAAACCAGGACATTAGGACGTGAAGGTCACAAATAAGTAGGTGAATGAAACCTAATAATTATTCAGTGACAGTATCCAGCTCCAGTCCAGAAGGCCATGATTAGCATCTCTCTAAAATGGAAATTAACGTGTTTCTCTTTGTCCCTCTGCCTTTTTCATGTGTTTTCCAAAGCAAACCAAATGCCCCAGTTTGCTCACACGTATAGAGGCCTCCTCAAGGCAATCTTCATCTCTGAAGACAAAAGTAGCAACTTCTGCTGAGTTCCTTGAGTGAGAAAGGAGGACATTGAGTACTTCACAGCTAGGTACCCTCGGTATTACAGATACACACAGGATTAATTTAGCTCTGAGTACCAGCTGCACCTYCTCTGATCACCAACATAGGGAATAACATAAAATCCTCAATTTTTTCTCTTTCACAATGTTTTCCTTTTAAACTATTTTTAAGTTAACAGTGTTTGTTTGCATTAACTGAGAGGTAACTGAAATGTGCTCATGAGAAGATGTGAATTCTTTCCTTCTGCTGACCYTCTGTARCAASAAGATGTYCGTCATTSGGTACAAATCCCATAGGAATGCTTCAAACACCTCAAGGAGGCTGTGGACATCCCTGTTCCCTGCTCTGGCCATGCTGAAAAGGACATTACTCCCAGTCAGATTGGTTAGAGACACCAATCCGTGCTGCACTGCCTTCCATCCATGCTGAGTTCATTTTAGGAGCGTTGCCTGACACAATTTACTCCAGGCAAATTGGTTAAATATTGTGTAGACTTAGATTGGCTATCAGGAAG
>NW_026628771.1:0-1889 GCF_030028575.1 Malurus melanocephalus
TACATTGCTTAATTAGAGGCATGCTAACAGTGAAGCCAATTGAGAGATATTATTTTAGTATTTTTTCCAGAGGGCATATCAAGTCTACTCACGAATTAATAAACAGATTGTAAAGCCTAAGCAAGCATATTAGAGAAGAGTGTGTGTGTGTGTGTGTTTGTGCATTGGGTCTGCAGACTGGGGCTGTGCACACTTGTTTGTTTGTTGCCATTGCACTTGAAATATGTTCCTTGTTTTCCATATAGACCTGAGTGGAAGAATTATAGCATATTGGGGTTTTTCCAAAGGCTCTAATTAAGATCTTCGGACTTGATGTGTGTTTACTGAAAAAAATATGCCATAAATGAGACCGAAACCAGCAGCACTCCATTAACCCATGAGTGCCAAGGTGCAGTGGCTGCCCCTCAGAACCTGCCTTTGGTGCATGGTTAAAGGAGCAAAAGCACAGGATTGCCTCCATTTCTCTGACCCTCTGATTTAAGTTCTCATTGAGAAGGCATTTTATGAACTACTAAAAGCTRTCTACAGTTTAATACATATCTCTGTCCTCTCAGCTCTCTTAGCTGCTGTTAAAGGCAGTTAGATTATGAATGAGTGCCATCTTCTCAGCTCACAGAAAACCCCGAGGTGCTCAGTGGTAGGACACATGTGGACTTTAGGAGAGGAGGGTCCATCCCATCTGTAAAATGAAGTTCCCCCAAATGGAGCTCGTGGATTTGCTCTGATGAGGGCAGCAATAGCCTTTGAAACCTCAGTAAGTCTGCTCTCCATTAGGCATTTTCCTAACCCACTGGGGTCCTTTTGCCCCAACACTTGATTCCCTTTTTAAACCCACTCATGCACCTTCTTTCATTCACAGCTTTGCTTTGCTTTGAGAATGAAGATGAGCTGTCCAACCTCATCCATTCCCGAACTGTGCCTTCCACAAACCGTGGTGTTCTCATCTCATCAGCAGCCAGGGAGCTCCCAGACTGGAGTGGCTGCATGGCCCCAGCTCTCCTGGCTTCCTCCCTCCACTCTGATTTCTTGTTTTACATTTTAATATCCACAGTGACGACAAATTATTGCAAAAAGTCTACCCTTAGTGGGTATCTCAGTGCACTTGGTTTCCCCCAGCAAGTGCCAGCTTGCACCCGTGCCCAGAGCTCCCAGCTCTGCCAGCAAGAGCACTCCTCTGCCTGGAGAGATCATTCCTGGCACAAACCTCTCCTCACACCACCCAGGCTGCAGGGAAAGACCGATGGATTGCACCTCAGAGAAGAAACTGGAGATGGATGGCAGACTGTGTCTCTTGTGCTTGGCTGAGGGCAGCCCCACAAGCAAGGCAAGTGATGGAGATGATGATGAATGAAGGATGCAGAATTGAAAATGCTCCTCCTGTGTTCTTATTGATCTYCCAGCAAAGACCTCATTCCTGGCATTTAAAATAGAGATATAATTTTAATGYAGGGGCCCTCCCTGGGTTGCAGTTAAACAAATTAGGTCACAGGTATTCACAAAAACACTTTCTGCAGCCCAGACAGCTCCAGTACCAAACAGCAGCTTGGCCAAAGCGACTGGGGAAGGGCTGCTGGGAGCCAGCAGGGGCCAGGGGCTGCAGTGAGCATTTGCCACTCCATGAGGAGAGTTGAGCTGAGCTAATGGCAGGGGACATTTCTCTGGGTGTGACTGGGAGATGACCCAGAGGGGAAGGAGATCACTACCCTACCTGGAGCTTCCCCAAACTTCCCATTCAGGCTGCTGCCTCAGGATTTCARYTTCTCCATTTCCATGTCTCTGTACCCCTGTGAYTCTTCAGTGTTTAACTCCAGACTCCACAGACAGTGCTGAGCTCCTGCTCTCCCATTTTTACACAAAACAATTCCTCTGCAGCCCCAAACTCAAGGACA
>NW_026628772.1:0-1846 GCF_030028575.1 Malurus melanocephalus
GTGGTGCTGTTAAAATTCTTTCAAGCCTGCAGCATCTACTACTAGTCCACAGCGACAGGTCACACCGGTGTTCCTAAAAACTCCATGGGAACAGCACATTACCAACTGCGAAGCATCTTTTGGATTACCTGTAAAGCAAGTTTGTCCATGATTTTTATTGCAACTTTTTCACCAGTGAGACGATGCCGTGCAAGTTTTACCTTTGCAAATCCACCTAGAATTTGAAAGAGATGTGTAAAGCTTTGCATGGTGACAAGCTTTCTCATCCGTAATCTCAGTCACCTTGAAGCAAATACCATATTCACAGCATGTAGCGTCTTGGCTAAAGGAAGAAGCAATTGCTGCCACAACCTTCTACATTTCCACAGTTTCGCCCCACAAAATACACCGTGGAAACAGGACACACAGACTCTGAAGTAACAGTTAATCTCTCWGATAAAYTCCAAGGCGAGCGGACAAATCACATACACTYGTCTGCATCCACAGACTGAGCCCACCTGTGCCGACTGTTCCGTGTATTTCATGGTACCTGAGAATTTCCTCATAGTCACCTCCGGCCATTCTGTGACCCGCCGGACACGGGCAGCCCTTCTCAGCAGCTGCAAGGGGACAGCGCAGGTCGCACTCATGCTTTCGGGCACAAGAAGAGACCCGGTTGCAGCCCCCGGGGATGGAGGAGGGTCTGCTGTTCTCACCGGCCCGTCACGGCTGCCCGGCGGACAGGAGCGGCAAAGCCGCGATCCCGAGTCGCAGTGGCCAGAAGACCCTCGAATCCCACCCCAACCCCTGCGGTGCCACCGCTGGGTGACCCCCGAGTCTCACCCAGCTCCTTGAGGTGCTGCCACCACAAGCCACTCAAATTCCACCCCATCCCGGGGCAATGATCCCACAGCGGAACAGTCTAGAGAATCCGTTACTGTTCAAATGTCCTCCTTCTAGCCGCCGGGATCGAGAAGCCAATTTCCACGCGTCCCCAAACCGGAACGGGTGGAGAGGGGATTGGCATCCTGGGAAGAAGGAACACAGTGAATAGGCGCCGCCACAGGGGGAAGGACGTTGCCGGCTGGCTTCTAACAGGGGTGGCCTCAGGAAGCCAGTGACTACAGAGACATAAAACAGCGCCTGCCTCTCCCGGGAAACACTTACCCAAGCACTGAAAGTAACACTTTTGCAAAGAGCCTTTCCCCTTGTTCCCCACGCATGACCGCTTGCAGGCAAGCGAGATGCAGCAAGTTAGAGTGTTTACAAAAAGGAACTCCCATGGAAATACTTTCTGTAAGGTGCTTCCACTGTATACTGCCTTGCGGCTTAGAAGGCGTGCAGAAGCGGCTCTCGCACTGAAAGCAACACTTTTGCAAAGTGTTGCCGTTAGTCGAGCTTCTAACGGCGTGACGACCTGGTTTGTGGCGCGGCACGGCGGTCACCCGTTGACCGCTCGGACCATTGAACACTTGCATCAATATGATGGATGTCAAATGGCGTTTATTGATACGTGACACGCTATTATATAGTGTGAGATTTGCGATGTCACTTCCACCTAGCAACAGTATATTAAGCATAATTGGCTACAGGGAGAGGGGTCCTATCGACGCGTACATTGCGAGATCTTCTGCACGATAAGCCCTGACTGTCACATCTCCCCCCTGCCTATGCCTAATTAAGTAAGCTAGAATATATAAAAATTATAAAATGTATAAAACTCTATAAAACTCCATAAAACTTTATAAAACTTGATAAACTTCRTAAAACCAGTTAAGAACATATTATAATTTCGCAACAACAAACATAAAGCACAGTAAACACGTGGTAACTGGGGGGTATTCAGGGTGTAACTTGGGATAATTAG
>NW_026628773.1:0-1802 GCF_030028575.1 Malurus melanocephalus
TGATGAAGGTCAGGACCACGAGGATGATGAAGGTGAGGAAAATGAGGATGATGAGGATGAAGACGAAGGTCAGGACGAGGAGGATGATGAAGATGTACGTGATGAAGATGATGAAGGTCAGGGTGATGAGGATGATGAAGGTGAGGAAGATGATGAGGAGGAGGAAGGCTCCCCACCCCCCGAGGGTGATGAAGGTCTGGCTGACGAGGATGAGGATGGTGAGGAGGATGAGGAAGATGAGGATGAGGAGGATGAGGAGGAGGAAGGTTCCCCACCCCCCCGGGGGTGATGAAGGTCTGGGTGACGAGGATGATGACGATCAGGACGATGAAGGCCGGGCTGATGATGATGATGAAGATGATGATGAAGGTCAGGATGATGATGATGATGATGATGATGAAGGTGACGATGATGAAGGTCAGGGTGACGATGACGATGAAGGCCGGGCTGATGATGATGATGAAGGTGACGATGATGAAGGTGACAATGACGATGATGAAGGTCGGGACGAGGATGATGATGATGAAGGTGACGATGATGATGATGAAGGTCAGGGTGATGAAGATCAGGGTGATGAAGGTCAGTGTGACAGTGACGATGACGATGATGAAGGTCAGGGTGATGAAGGTCAGGGTGATGATGATGATGATGACGATGATGAAGGTCAGGGTGATGAAGGTCAGGGTGCTGCTGCTGATGATGATGATGATGAAGGTCAGGGTGATGAAGGTCAGGGTGACAGTGACGATGATGAAGGTCGGGACGAGGATGAGGATGAACCGCACGGTGAGGATGAAGGTCGGGGTGAGGATGATGAAGGTGAGACCGGGACGATTGGAGCGACAATGACGATGATGATGAAGGTGAAGACGAAGGTCAGGATGATGATGATGAGGATGATGAAGGTGACAGTGATGAAGATGAAGGTCAGGATGATGATGATGAGGATGAAGGTCACAGTGACGATGACGATGATGAAGATCACAGTGATGATGATGATGATGATGATAATGATGGTTTCTCTCTCAGCCGATGGTGAGGCCGAAGGGGATGGGGCTGGTGACAATGATGAAGGTCACAGTGATGATGATGATGGTGGTGATGATGATGATGAAGGTCACAGTGATGATGATGATGATGATGATAATGATGAAGGTCAGGATGATGATGATGAGGATGAAGGTGACGATGATGATGATGAAGGTCAGGTTGATGATGATGATGATGATGATGATGATGGTGTCTCTCTCAGCCGATGGTGAGGCTGAAGGGGATGGGGCTGGTGACAATGATGAAGGTCACAGTGATGATGATGAAGGTGACAGTGGTGACAATGACGATGATGATGATGATGATGATGAAGGTCAGGTTGATGATGATGATGAGGATGATGATGATGATGATGGTTTCTCTCTCAGCCGATGGTGAGGCCGAAGCCGCAGTGGAATTTGTCCTTGCGGTGGTTCAGGAGGGGGATGGGGATGGTGACAGTGGTGACAATGACGATGACAATGACAATGATGATGAGGATGACGATGATGATGATGATGGTGTCTCTCTCTCAGCCGATGGTGAGGCCGAAGCCGCAGTGGAATTTATCTTTGCGGTGGTTCAGGAGGGGGACAGGGACGATGACGATGATGATGATGATGATGATGATGATGAAGGTCAGGTTGATGATGACGATGATGATGATGATGATGGTGTCTCTCTCTCAGCCGATGGTGAGGCCGAAGCCGCAGTGGAATTTGTCCTTGCGGTGGTTCAGGAGGGGGATGGGGATGGTGACAATGGTGACAATG
>NW_026628774.1:0-1834 GCF_030028575.1 Malurus melanocephalus
AGGGAATGGGAGGAAAGAAGGATTGGGAAAGGACAGAATTCTTGGGATTTTTGGGAAAAATCTGGGAATGGGGTGGGGAAAAGGAAGGGGAGTTGGGAATTTTGTGAGGATGAGGAGGGAGAGGRGAAAAATGGGAGGAAAACGGGAATTGGAGCAGGGAATGGGCGGAAAGGGTGGAATTCCTGGGATTTTGGGGAAGAATCTGGGAATGGGATGGGGAGAGGGAAAGGTTGGAAAAGGATGGAATTGCCGGGATTTTTAGGGAAGAGACCGGAATGGGATGGGGAGATGGAAAGGGGAGTTGGGAATTTTGTGAGGATGAGGAGGGAGAGGGGGAAAAGGGGAGGAAAACGGGAATTGGAGCAGAAAATGATGATTTTGGAATCCCAGGAGATCCCTGAGCACATCCCAAAGTTCCAAGGGTTTGTCCCGGTGCAGGGAATTCCGGGAATGTTTGTCCCAGGATTTCCATAACCCCAGGGATTGGGAATGTTCAATGGAAAATTGGGATGAGAGGGAGGGGCTGAGCCCTTCCCCCTTCCCGGTCCAGTATTGTCCCAGGAAAACACTGGGAAAAGGGAAACGTTCCCGAAATTGGGAAATTTGCGAAAATGTCGTTCCCGAAATGGGGAAATCTGGGAAAGAGGGAATGTCATTCCTGAAATTGGGAAATTTGGGAAAATGTCATTTCCAAACTTGGGGAATCTGGGGAAAGGGGAAAATGTCATTCCCAAAATTGGGAAATTCAGGAAAAGGAGGAAAGTATTTCCCAAAATTGGGAATCCGGTAAAAGGGGAAAATATCATTTCCAAAATGAGGATTGGAAAATTTGGGAAAAGTTGTTCCCAAAATTGGGAAATGCGGGAAAGGGGAGATTTGGGGGGAATTTTAATGGGGATTTTGGGGGATTTTTTTGGGGAACTTTGGGGCAGATTTTGGGGGATTTTGCGGCAGATTTTGATGTGGATATTTTTTATTTTAATGGGATTTTTTGGGGGGACTTTGATGGGGATTTTTGGGGGAATTTTTTGGAATTTGGGGCAGATTTTGGGGCAGATTTAGAGGTTTTTTTCAATTTTAATGGAATTTTGTTGGTAGACTTCGGGGATTTTTTTTATTTCGGTGGGGATTTTTTGGGGGGATTTGAGGGCGGATTTTGGGATGGATTTTTGGGGCAGATTTTGATGGGGATTTTTTTCATTTTAATCAGATTTTTTTTTTTTTAATTTATTTTGATGGCGATTTTTTGGGGTGGGTTTAGGGGATTCTGGGAAAATTCTGGTAATGGGAGGGAATTTTCCCTCGGGATTTTCCCTCAGGATTTTTCCTCGGGATATTTCCTCGGGATTTTTCCTTGGGGTTTTCTCTCAGGATTTTCCCTCGGGATTTTCTCTCCGGATTTTCTCTTGGGGTTTTCCCTCGGGATTTTCGTTCGGGATTTTCTCCCGGGATTTCCTCTTGGGATTTTTCCCTCGGGGTTTTCCCTCAGGATTTTTCTTCGGGATTTTTCCTCGGGATTTTTTCTCGGGATTTCCTCTTGGGATTTTTCCCTCGGGATTTTCCCTCAGGATTTTTCCTTAGGATTTTCTCTCGGGATTTTTTGGGGGATGAGCACGGAAAAGCGGGATGTGTCCGGCCCCACATGCCCGAGCCTTTGGGCAGAATTCCGGGAGAATTCCAGGAATTTGGGATTTGGGAGGGGGAGAAGCTGCTGAATCAGATTCCCCAAAATCCTGGGATCCCCAAAAATCCTGGGATTTGTGCGGGGGAAACCCTGGGGATTCCCGGGATGGGGCACGGATCCGGGTTTTAAGGCTGAGGGCTGAAATCCCCC
>NW_026628775.1:0-1829 GCF_030028575.1 Malurus melanocephalus
CCCCAGATTGAGGAAAAGGGACCCGGGCAGTGCCCCCTCCCTGGGGGACAGAGTCCCGTACGTCATCGTCACCGGCGCCCGAGGAGAGGCCGCCTACACCCGCTCCGAGGTCGGTTTGGGGGAAATTTGGGACATTTTGGGAAAATTTGGGAATTTTGGGAAATTCTGGGGAATTTGGGATTGATGGACACCAAAAATGGGGGGAATTTGGGGGGATTTTGGGGAAATTTTGGGGCAATTTGGGGTCATTTGGGGTCATTCAGGGTCACAGAGACCCCAAAAATGGGGGAAATTTGGGGGAATTTTGGGGCATTTTGGGAAAATTTGGGACATTTTGGGGTCATTTGGGGAATTTTTGGAAATTTGGGATTTGGAAACCGAAAAAATGGGGGGAATTTGGGGAAATTTGAGAGTTTTGGGATCGATTTGGGGACATGGAGAGGCCGCCTACACCCGCTCCGAGGAAATTTGGGGAAAATTTGGGGAATTTTGGGAAATTTTGGGTTAATTTGGGGAAATTTGGGACATTTTGGGGAATTTGGGGTCACAGGGACTCCAAAAATGGGGAGAATTTGGGGAAATTAGGGAGTTTTGGGGCATTTCGGGGTCACTTTGGGGGAATTTTGGGACATTTTGGGGGAATTTGGGACATTTTGGGACATTTTGGGGAATTTTGGGGAATTTGGGTCATTTGGGATTTGGAAACCCCAAAATTTGGGGGATTTTGGGAGTTTTGGGATCAATTTGGGGACATGGAGAGGCCGCCTACACCCGCTCCGAGGAAATCTGGGGAAAATTTGGGACATTTTGGGAAATTTTGGGGCAATTTTTGGGGAATTTTTGGGAAATTTTGGGGGAATTTGGGACATTTTGGGATTGGGAAAAACCAAAAATGGGGGAATTTTGGGGAGATTTTGGCATCATTTCAGATTTGGAAACACCAAAAATGGGGAAAATTTGGGGCATTTGGGGAATTTGGGGAATTCGGGAGTTTTGGGTCATTTTGGGGTCATTTGGGGTCACTCGGGGGTCATTTGGGAAAATTTTGGGTGGGAATTTGGGAATTTTTGGGTGGGAATTTGGAAATTTTTAGGTGGGAATTTTTGGATGGGATTTTGGGAGATTTTGGGTGGGAATTCTGTGATTTTTGGGTGGGAATTTTGGAGGATTTTGGATGGGAATTCTGGGCATTTTTTGGCTTGAAATTTGAGAATTTTTGGGATCAAATTTCCCAATAAATTTCGAGTCTCCCACTGAGAATTCCCACAAAAAAACCCAAAAAAACCCCTCAAAATCCCAATTTTCCACCCAAAAATCCCGAATTTTTTGCCGAAAATTCCCAAAAATGTTGATTTTTGCCCAAAATGTCCCAAATTTTCCCCGAACAGGACCCGGTTTTTGCTCTGGAGCAGAATCTCCCCATCGACACCCGGTACTACCTGGAGCAGCAGCTGAGCCGGCCCCTCCTGAGGATCTTCGAGCCCATCCTGGGCGAGGGCAGAGCCCAGGGGGTGCTGCTCCGTGAGTGCCCCAAAATTCCCAAAATTCACCCCAAAAATTCCCAAAAACCCCCGCGAAAATCGGGTGAAAAATGGCGAAAAAATGAGCGAGAAATGGCCAAAAAACGACCAAAAAACGAACAAAAAACAACCAAAAAAAGGCCAAAAAATGGCCAAAATTGATGAAAATTTGCCCAAAATCCCCTGTTCTGGGCCCAGGGGGTGCTGCTCCGTGAGTGCCCCAAAATCCATGGAATTTGCCCCAAAAATTCCCAAAAAACCGCGTGAAAATCGGGCGAAAACCGAGTGAGAAATGAGCGAAAAATGGCC
>NW_026628776.1:0-1843 GCF_030028575.1 Malurus melanocephalus
TTTTGGGGTCATTCCCGGGGTTTTGGGGTTGTTCCTGGGGATTTTGGGGCCATTCCTGGGGTTTTTGGGTGGGCAGACACCCAGGGATTTGGGGGTCATTCCTGGGGGTTTTCAGAGTCAGAAAACCTAAAATTTTTGGTTTTTTTTTTTAAATTTTAGAGGTAATTCCCAAATTTTGGGGAGGTTCCCTAAATTTTGGAGTAATTCCTGGGGATTTTGGGATCATTTCTGGTGGTTTTGGGGTGGGAGAAACCCCAAATTTTGGAGTTTTTTGTGTCATTTTGACGCATTTTGGGGTAGGAAAACCCCAGTTTTTTGGGATTTTTTTGAATGGGAAAACTCAATTTTTTTTTTGTTACTTTTGTTGTGTCCCCCATTGTCTAACCCCCCCTCCCCATTTCCAGCTCTCCCCAGGGGTGGCAAACACGCGGGTTCAGCTTTGGGGTGGGGCTTCCCCAATTTTGGGGTCATTCCTGGGATTTTTGGGGTCATTTAATGGGGTTTTGGGGTCAAAAAACCCCAAATTTGGTGGTTATTTTTTTAATTATACAGGGAATTCCCAAATTTTAGGGGCAGTTTCCTAAATTTTGGGGTCATTGCTGGAGGTTTTGGGATCATTTCTGCGGGTTTTGGGGTGGGGGTGATACCCAATCTGGGGGGTTTTTTGGGTCATTTTGATGCATTTTGGGGTAGGAAACCCCCATTTTTTTGGGGTTTTTTTTAGGAAAATTACCAAATTTTTTTTTATTTTTATTTTATTCTCTAACGCCCCCTCCCCATATTTTCCCAGCTCTCCCCAGGGGTGGCAAACACGCGGGTTCAGCTTTGGGGTGGGGGTTCCCCCAATTTTGGGGTGGGAAATCCCAAATTTATTTATTTATTTATTTTTTAATTTACAGGTAATTCATAAATTTTAAGGGGAATTCCTGAATTTTGGGGAGGTTCCGTGAATTTTGGGGTCATTTCTGGGGTTTTGGGGTGGGGAAACACCCAGGGATTTTGGGGTCATTCCTGGGGTTTTGGGGTCGTTTCACGGGGTTTTGGGGTCAGAAAACCCTAACTCTGGTCGTATTTTTTAAATTTTACATGGAATCCCCAAATTTTGAGGAGGTTTCCTAAATTTTGGGGTCATTCATGGAGGTTTGGGGATCATTCCTGGGGTTTTGGAGTGGGGGTAACACCCAATTTTGGGGTTTTTTTGGGTCATTTTGGGGTAGGAAACCCCTAATTTTTTGTGGGGAAAATTCCCAAATTTTTTGGTTTTTTTTTTAATTTTAGAGGTAATTCCCAAACTTTAAGGGGAATTCACAAATTTTGGGTGCATCCCCGATTTTTGGGGTCATTCCTGGGGTTTTTGTGGTGGGGAGACATCCAGGGATTTTGGGTTCGTTCCTGGGGTTTTTGGGGTCAGAAACCGCCAAATTTGGTGTTTTTTTAAAATTTTACATGGAATTCCCCAAATTTTGGGGAGGTTCCCTAAATTTTGGGTGCATCCCTGAATTTTGGGGTAATTTCTGTAGGGTTTTGGAGTGGGAAAGCCCCCAACTTTGGGGATTTTTGGGTCATTTTGATGGATTTTGGGGTAGGAAACCCCCATTTTTTTGGGGTTTTTTTTTAGGAAAATTACCAAATTTTTTTTTATTTTTATTTTTATTTTTATTTTATTCTCTAACACCCCCTCCCCATATTTCCCAGCTCTCCCCAGGGGTGGCAAACACGCGGGTTCAGCTGCCGGGGGGCTCCTGGCCCTGCACCATTTCTTTGGCGCGCACGCCCTGTGGGTGGCGCTGCTGAGCGCTCTGTGCGCGCTGACGCTGCTGCTGAGCCGGGCCCGAGCCGCGCA
>NW_026628777.1:0-1830 GCF_030028575.1 Malurus melanocephalus
GACACATTGGGGGATGCAGGAGGTGGAGTGCCACCGCTGGGCCGGTGAGGGGACACCGGGGGACAGCGCCACGGGGTCCTGGTGGAGCGGCAGGACGTGATGCTGGAGGTGGCAGGACATGGTGGGGACACGTGGCACGGCTGGAAGGACACGGACGGGGTTGGAATGAAATCGGGGGAAGTTCGACGTCACCCCAAACCCAACCCGACCCATTTGGGGACACCTGGGGAGGTCTCTGGTCCCCAAAATCTGTGTCACCGCCCCAGGACATGTGGGAGGTCTCAGGGACATCCTGGGGACATCCTGGGGACATCCTGGGGACATCCTGGGGACACTTGGGAAGGGCTGGAAGGACAGGGATGGGGTTGGAATGAAATCGGGGGAACTTTAAGGTCCACCCAACCCAACCCGACTCATGTGGGGACATCTGAGGAGGTCTCAGGTCCCCAAAAACCTCAGGGACAGTGTCACCACCCCAGAGACATCCTGGAGACATCCTGGGGACACTTGGGAAGGGCTGGAAGGACATGGACGGGGTTGGACTGAAATCGGAGAAACTTCGAGATCCACCCAACCCAACCCAACCCAACCCATTTGGGGACACCTGAGGAGGTCTCGGGTCCCCAAAAACCTCAGGGACAGGTCCCACCTGTGTCACCATCCCAGGGACATCCTGGGGACATCCCAGGGACATCCTGGGGACACTTGGACAGGGCTGGAAGGACACAGAGGGGTTGGACCAACCCAAGCCGTTCTCAGGACAGGTGAGATCCTCATGGCCCCCCCTACCTGAGAGCCCCCAAATTCATGCAAAACTCACCCAAATTAATGAAATTAATTAATTAATTAAGCAAATTAATTGAAATTAACTTCCCTCGCCCCCAAATTCCCTTTTCTGGGGACTCCCACACCTGTCACCGAACACCAAGAGTCCCCTTCCACTCCAGAGCAGCAATTCCAATAAAATCCTTTTAAAACCTTCCCCCAAATAATGTTTTTTTACACGGAAAAATCAGGAATTAGTCTGGATTTTGTAATCACAGAATTCCAGAAGGGTTTGGGTTGGAAGGGACGTTAAAAATCGATTTATTCCAATCCCTGCCATGAGCGGGGGGACATTGTCACCATCCCGGGTGGCTCCAGCCTGGTCCTGGACACTCCCAGGGATTGGGAATTCATGGAATTCCCAGAGCTGTGGCCTCCTGCCCTCACAGGGAATGATTCCTTCCCAAAATCCAACCCAAATCCCTTTTAATCCTTTTCCTGTCCCTCCTGTTCCCGATGGAAAGTTCCTCCACACCCACACTTCTTCCTGGGAATGTTCTCCTCGGAAACCCCAATCCCACCCCAAAATGAGCTGTTGTTTTTCCAGGAAAGCCCCAATCCCACCCAAAAATGAGCTGTTCTCCTCCAGGAATGTTCTCCTCCAGGAAAGCCCCAATCCCGCCCCAAAATGAGCTGTTATTGTCCAAACCAACTCACCCCTGGATCTGTCCTTGAAAAATCCCAATCTTACCCCAAAATGAGCTGCTATTTTTCCCAAACCCACCCTGGATCTTTCCTTGAAAATCCCCAATCCCGCCCCAAAATGAGCTCTTATTTTTCCCAAACCAACCCTGGAAAAAGCACAATCCCACCCCAAAATGAGCTGTTATTTTCCCAGAAAACCCCCAATCCCACCCCAAAACGATCTATAATTTGCCCCAAACCCACCCCAGATCTCCCCAACCCCAAATCCCAAATTGCCCCTTCCAAACCCTGACCTTGAACAATTCCAGGAACCTTCTCCCACCAACCCCACCCTTCCCTTCCCCACTCCAGAAATCCCAA
>NW_026628778.1:0-1789 GCF_030028575.1 Malurus melanocephalus
TTTTTTGTCCTGCAGGCCAAAATCAGCAGAGAATCCTGGAAGATTTGGGATGGAAAGACCGCCCAAGACCATCCCATGGGCCTGGGACACCTTCCCAGAGAGGCTGTGGAGTGTCCATCACTGGGAACATTCCAGAGGATCTGGGAACAATCCTGTGGAATCCCCTGAGGGAGGCTGGACCCACGGGATCCTTCCAACCTGATCCATGGGATCCTTCCAACCTGATCCATTGGGGTCCTTCCAACCTGATCCATGGGATCCTTCCAACCTGATCCATGGGATCCTTCCAACCTGACCCATGGGATCCTTCCAAACTGATCCATGGGATCTTTCCAACCTGATCCATTGGGATCCTTCCAACCTGACCCATTGGGGTCCTCCCAACCTGACCCATGGGATCCTTCCAACCTGACCCATTGGGGTCCTTCCAACCTGATCCATGGGATCTATTCCAACCTGATCCATGGGATCTTTCCCAACCTGCCCCACTCTGGGATTTGCCATGGATGTGGAAATGATGAGGGATCGGTGGCTTTCTGTCTGCTGGGAATGTGCTGTATGAGGTTTTTTGGGGGACTTGGGGGATTTTTTGGGAAGTATTAAATCTTGAGCAGCCTGGTCCTTCAGACCCCCAGTCCTGACCCAAACTCCAGCCCCCCATTCCAACCTGACCCATGGGATCCTTCCAACCTGACCCACTCTGGGATCCTTCCCCACTCTGGGATTTGCCCTGGATGTGGAAATGATGAGAGAACAGTGGGTTTTCTCCTCTGGGAATGTGCTGCATTAGTTTATTTTGGGATTTTGGGGATTTTTATGGGGAGGTGTTAAATCCTGAGCAGCCTTGTCCTTCAGACACCCATCCTGACCCAAACCCCATCTCCCCAGCCCCGTTTGCCAAAATCCCATGGATCCCCAGCCCCACAGCCCCGTCCCTTGCTGACAGGATTCTGGCCAAGCACAGAGCAGCACGATGACCTGAGGCTGTGCTGCCTGCTCAGGGCACGGATTTAGGGCTGGATTAATGAAATCAGCTCATGAACGTTTAAAGGAGGGGAAATGCCGGGGAGGGACCCAGGGAGGGTGGCCTGGGACACCTCAGGGTGTTTGTGCTGCTGAGCATCCGTGGCTGCTCTAAGGGAATGTTCATAAGGGAAGGACACAGRGTGTCAGAATSATGGAATTATGGAATTATTGSGGTTGGAAAAGCCCTCCAGGATCACCAAACCCAGCCTGTACCCATCCCCACTCTGTACCCAGCCCAGAACCCTCAATGCCACCTCTGGGTGTTCCTCAGATACCTCCAGGGACGGGGACCCCAATCCTTCCCCCTTTGTTCTCCTCCCACCCTTTCCATGCAGAAATTCCTCCATCACAGCAGGGTTGGGTTGGATTTTTGGGCGAATTTCTTCATGAAAAGGATTTGCTATCCCATCCCCAAGAGGGATCTAAAAGCCACAGAAACGTGGCCCTTGGGGACACAGGTTAGTGGTGGCTTTGGCAGGAATAATTCTGTCAYATCCTATTGGGGGTAAAATCTCTAAAATGCCATTTTCTGGAGCGTGAGGAGGGGATGTTCTTGGGTACAAGGGCACAATCAAAACTTCCCTCAGCAGAGGAATGAAAGGTGTGTGGGGGAAGAATAACGAGACAACAACAAAGCCGGGGAATGAAAGGAAGGAGAGACTTAAAAGGAGTGCACGGGGTGAAAACTCCAAACGGAACTGCAGAAGCTGAATCGGCACAGAAAACAGAGCTCCCGTCACCCCTGGGGAACAAAAGGAGCCAG
>NW_026628779.1:0-1818 GCF_030028575.1 Malurus melanocephalus
GGGTTTGGGGTGTTTTGGGGGGGGGTTTAGGGGTCCCTGGAGGGTTTGGGGGGTCCCGGGTGGATTTAAGGGATCCCTGAGGGGATTTTGGGGGGTCTGGATGGGTTTTTGGAGGGGCATGTGAGGGCTTCGGGGAGCCCTGAGGGAGCACGGAAATAATTTTGGGGGTCCCTGGGTGGGTTTGGAGTGCTCTGGGGGGGTTTTGGAGTGTTTTGGGTGGGTTTGGGGGGGGCACCCGAGGGGTTCGAGAGTCCCGGGGGGTTTTGGGAGGATTTGGGGTAATTTTGGGGGTTTTGGGGTCCAGGGGTAATTTTGGGGTAATTTTGGGGGGTTTTGGGGGTTCGCAGCCCCCCACTCACTCTGGTCCTGGTTGAAGCGCAGGCTGTTCACCCCCCGGGCCTGCGCCATGGCCGGGCGCGGAGCCGCTCCGGGGACAGATGGGGGGAAAACGAGGACACCCCAAAACCGGGCGGGACCCCTCCTCAAAAAAAAACCCCAAAATCCCCCCCAAAAAAAAAACAAAAAAAAACCCCGAAACCCCCCGGCAACAGCCCGGGCCGCTCAAACCATCGAGACGCCTCAGAGCGCCCGGCCAGAGCGGACTTCCGGTCACGTGAGCCACGCGCCCCCGCCCTTTAAGTGTTTACTCCGGGAATGGCGCACGCTGATTGGCTGAGGCGGGAGGGAGGAGGCGTTGCCTGGCAACGAGACGCCATGTTGGGAAGGGCAGCGGCGTCCGCCGTCGCCTATAGCAACCGGGAAGCCGCCATGTTGGAAGATGGCGAAGCGGCCGCCGTGGCTGGGAATGGGGAATTTGGGGAGTTTTGGGGAGTTCGAAGTGGGGTGGGGGGATTTTTGGGGGGCTCTGAGCTCATTTCATGGGGATGGGACCCCCCCTTTTCCACAAGAAGTGTAAAACAACCCAGCGGAGCCATCGCTTATCCAAACGGGTTTTATTGCCGTGAAGCCGCAGCCGCCATGTTGGAAGCTGGCACAGGGCCGCCATGGCTGAGACCGAGGAATTTGGGGAGATTTTGGGGGGCTCTGAGTGGGGTGGAGGTCCCCCCTTTTCCACAAGGAACCCCCCATTTTCCACAATAACCACAAGCAGTGTAAAACAACCCAAGGCCGCCATGGCTCCGGCCCGGTTTATCCCCGCGAAGCCACGGCCGCCATGTTGGAAACTGGCACAGGGGAGTGCCATGGCTGGGATAGAATTTGGGGAGATTTTGGGGGGCTCTGAGCTCATTTTTTGGGTGCCATTGTCCCCTTTTCCACAAGAAGTTTAGAATAACCAAGCAGAGCCATCACTTATCCAAACGGGTTTTATTGTCCTGAAGCCGCGGCCGCCATGTTGGAAGATGGCGAAGCGGCCGCCATGGCTGGGAATGGGGAATTTGGGGGGATTTTTGGGGGGCTCTGAGTGGGGTGAGGGGATTTTGGGAGGCTCTAAGCTCGTTTAATGGGGTGGGGACCCCTTTTTTCCACACGAACTGTAAAACAACCAAGCGGAGCCATCGCTTATCCAAACGGGTTTTATTGCGGTGAAGCCGCAGCCGCCATGTTGGAAGCTGGCACAGGGCCACCATGGCTGGGACAGAATTTGGGGAGATTTTGGGGGGCTCTGAGTGGGGCTAGTGGGATTTTGGGGGGCTCTAAGCTCATTTAACGGGGATGAGACCCCCCTTTTCCACAAGAAGTGTCAAACAACGAAGCGGAGCCATCACTTATCCAAACGGGTTTTATTGCCGTGAAGCCATAGCCGCCATGTTGGAAGCTGGCACAGGGCCGCCATAGCTGGGAATGGGGACTTTGGAG
>NW_026628780.1:0-1788 GCF_030028575.1 Malurus melanocephalus
GAAAAACACAAAATTGGGGATTTTAAACCCAAAATTGGGATTTTGAGATCCAAAATTGGGGATTTTCCATCCAAAATCAGGGTTTGGAGACCCAAAATTGGGGATTTTAAACCCAAAATTGGGGATTTTAAACCCAAATTTGGGGATTTTAAACCCAAAATTGGGGATTTTGGACCTAAAATTGGGGATTTTCTACCCAAAATTGGGGATTTTGGACCCAAAATTCTGCTTTTTATACCCGAAATTCTGCTTTTTGTACCCAAAATTGGAGTTTGGGACCCAAAATTGGGGTTTGAGACACAAAATTGGGGATTTTATACCCAAAATTGGGGTTGGGGACAGAGAATTGGGGAATTCATACCCAAAATTTTGGATTTTAAACCTAAAATTGGGGATTTTGGACCCAAAATTGGGATTTTACACCCAAAATTGGGGATTTAAAACCCAGAAATTGGGGGTTTTGTACCTAAAATTGGGGATTTTGAACCCAAAATTGGGATTGGGGACACCCAAAAATGTTGGGGACATTGGGGACATCAAAGGGACAAAAGGGAGGGGATCTTTGGAACCATCACCATGAAACCCAACGCCAAAAACAACGTGAGAAAAACACAAAATTCTGATTTTTGTACCCAAATTACCCAAAATTGGGGATTTTATACACAAAATTCTGCTTTTTGTACCCAAAATTCTGATTTTTGTACCCAAAATTACCCAAAATTGGGGATTTTAAACACAAAAATCTGATTTTTGTACCCAAAGTTCTGCCTTTTATACCCAAAATTGGGGGGTTTATACCCAGAATTCCGCTTTTTATACCCAAAATTGGGGATTTAAAACACAAAATTGGGATTTTATACCCAAAATTGGGGATTTTTGACCCAAAATTGGAGTTTAGGACCCAAAATTCGGGTTTGGGGACACAGAATTGGGGATTTTAGACCCAAAATGGGGCATTATCCATCCAAAATCGGGATTTGGAGACCCAAAATTGGGAATTTTATACCTAAAATTCTGCTTTTTGTATCCAGAATTGGGGTTGGGAAACCCAAAATTGGGGATTTTATACCCAAAATTGGGGTTTGGGGACACCAAAGGGACAAAGGGGAGGGGATCTTTGGAACCATCACCATGAAACCAATGCCAAAAACAACGTGAGAGACACAAAATTCTGCTTTTTGTACCCAAAATTCGGCTTTTTATGCCCAAAATTGGGGTTGGGAAACTCAAAATTTGGGGTTTTCGGGGACTTTTTGGGGTAAATTTGGGGATTTTTGGGGACATTTGGGGGGTAAATTTGGGGATTTTGGGGGGGTGATTTCTGGGAGGGGTGATCTCTGGAAAAATTGTGACTTTTTGCCCTAAATCCTCTTTTTTCTCCCCAAAATGCCAGCGGGACCTGGACTTCACCATCGACCTGGATTTCAAGGGGCAGCTCTGCGAACTCTCGTGCTCCACCGATTACCGCATGCGTTAACCCCAAAATCCCCCAAATTCACCCCAAAAAAACCGCCCTAAAACCACCCAAAATCCCCCAAAAAAATCTCGAAAAAAATCCCAAAAAAATCCCCCCAAAAAAACGAAAAAAACAAAAAAAAACCCCAAATCGGGGGCGCTGCAGTTCCGCGTTTTCACCACCGGGGGGCGCAAAAAAAAACCCCAAAATCCCAAAATTTTGGGGTTTTTTTCTTTGTTGTTTTTTTAATTTTTATTTTTTTGATGGAGTGGGGGAGGGGCAGAATTGACCCCCCCAAATCCCCAAATTTTTTTTTCCCCCCGAATTTTTTT
>NW_026628781.1:0-1888 GCF_030028575.1 Malurus melanocephalus
ACTGCCCCTTCCACAAAGGAATGTAGGGCAGCTCATCCAGCCCTGGGAGTGTCCACAGACAGACAAAGACAGGCAGACCTGCCCCACATAAACCTGCACTGGAGCCACCCACAACCTGGACAACACAGGCAAGGAAGTTGCAAGAACATTTAATTTCATCCCAAATGATTCAACTCACATTCTCCACTGCTTTGAGGATGCTCACAAACCACATGGGAGTAGCACACAGGGGATACCTCAGTGCAGAGACTCATGATTAACTGAGTGAAAACCCCGCTTGAGATGAGCCAGTTTGTCTGTGCTTCACAGAAATTGTAAGAAAGGAAGCTGCTGGTCTCACCTAGTGGGTTTTCACTGTTTTTTTATTCCATCTACCAGAGGGCATCAAAATTTTTCTTGCCAAAGATTTAATGAGTCCCCCAGCCACAGGAACTCTCCCAAATTAGCCTGAATTTACTCTCCTGAAATATCTCAAAAAGTTTTTCCAAGGAATATTGGGAGAAAAAGAAGAGAGTAAGCAGAAGGACAGTGATTTTTGTTTTTATTTATCACCCTTTTGTATAAACTGCACTTAGCTGAAAATGCCTTAACTTAGCTTTGGCTTTCCTCATTAAATGGTTCTCAGTTTGCTACCATCACATCACCTGGGCAAGTCATTGTGGTGTTATTGTCATAAAGTTCCTCATAAGTTACCTTCTCTGCCTCTTTGCCATTCTACCTGCAGAAAATCAGAAGCAAATAACAGAACAAAAGTGCCTTTAGGCAAATGCCCTTGTTGGACTGTGCTTCTGCTGAAGTTCATAAAGCAAATCAATAAACAGTTACTGGCAGTGGGGAATTCCATAAAGTGTGAAGTAAACCAGAGTAATTATTTTCAGTTCATGGCATTACCTCATTTTCTTTTTCAAATTATTTTTTAAGTGTTGCTACATTAATTTGATTATATTATTTGAATTCTCTTTACACGGTAAATTTGGTAGATAATTCTGATAGAAATGAAAGACACACTCAAAAATTTTAATTACTATAGTCCAATAGATTTTCTCTCTTCTCCGTTTTCTGGAAGGAAAGAGGGTTGGCAGGGATGGAGGGAGTGAGAGCCCAGGGCCAGACAATGCTCAATAGTGTCACCACCGGATTCAACTTAGGGAATGGGGAGAATAAAACTTATTTAGGCTGTAGGCCATACACAGACATATCAGTGGAATACGATTTTTAAAACATCCTTGATGGTTTGAATCCAATCTCAGCTGTGTGATACCCTCCTATTTATGATGCAGCTAATGCTCCTTGTGGCAGGATTAATGTTCTCAAGGTTTATCTCCCTTGTCTTATCAGCCAAGAGCATCCCAACAGCAACACTACCAAAGGCCCACGGTCTGGAAAAGTGCTGAAGTGATGTCCTGAAGACAGCACGTGTTTTTCTAAATCTAATTCTAGCTCAGCTGTAGATTGCTGGACATGAGTTACTATGCACAATTTAGCCTGAACAGAAGACAAATTGCAGAAGTGCTTACCCATGTTAGGTGGGAGCTTTGTGGGTAGATGATGGGAGTGGATAATAAATTCCCCTGCTAGCATACTTCACAAAAATCAGCATGTCAAAATCTCATAGATTGCATGCCTCCAGAAAAATCTGGGGAAATACACTCTTATTCAAGCATCTGCAAACTCCATCTCAAAGCAGGCAAAGTACAGATTCTCCAGAAGCCTGAACTGAAGGGATTTTTGAGTTATGAGGACCATGTAGGAAGCTGTGCATGAGGCTGGAACCCTGATCAGTGACCAGGCAGCATTTGTGTTTATTCACACCACAGTACTGTGGACTCACCTGAAATTTTACTATTGCTGCAGCTGAAGGAGGCTTTGCCATAGTTCATGCCTAGGC
>NW_026628782.1:0-1853 GCF_030028575.1 Malurus melanocephalus
TTATAATTGTAAATAGATTTTATAATTTTTATATATTAGAAATAAATATATATAGTAAATCTATATTATATATATTAGAAATAAATATATAGAAACAAACATACATTTATTTCTATATTATTTCTGTATTTATTTAGAAATAATATTATTTCTATATTTATATTTATTTACATATATTTATTTCTATTTATTTCTATATTTAGAAATAAAACAGGTTTTTAATAATTACCCATAAAATACACCTAAAAAGGCATGGCTGTGATTAACAAGTACCCCATCAAATTGAGACTTGAAAAATACAAAAGTTTAGATTCCTAAAAAAAAAAAAAAAAAAGGAAGTGCTGTGTAAGAACAAATGGCTTTTAGTGGATGGAACTGTTGTGATTTCTGTGTGCAGAGTGCCCCTGCACCTTTGGGACGTGTGACAGCCGCGTGGACAGCGATGGCAGCTGCGTGCCAGGCTCCTGCCAGGCCGGGTACACGGGACAGCTCTGCCAGGAGAGGATCATTCCCTGCCAGCCCCTCCTGCAGCTCTGCCACGCTCACGCACTCTGCCAGCTCCGAGATGGCATCCCCAGGTAAGGAGGAACTTGCCGTGGTCCTTACAGCTATGGATGGAGGCTGGGCTTTGGATTCAGTGTGGGCAGGACTGATGAGTATGTGCACATGAGCAAAATGATATGGGATGGGATGGGGCTGGGCTGACACAACCAGCCAGAGATGGACAGGATTGGAATGATGAAAGTATCCACAAATTAGAGACTGGAACATGCAGTGTGGACATTGGAGAGTATTCTGGTTATGAAATCTGTCTAGAGCTTCATTGATTGGTTTATTCTCAAAACCCGGTAAAGATAAGAAACCCTATAAAAGACGCACTGGTAGCAGGGACAGCTCAGAGAGAGCTGACTTCACTAAGAAGAAAGAGCTAAAATCACTATAGCTAAAAGAGCTGGAATACGAAGATTAATAAAGAAGAACCTGGACCTGCCCGCTTCTCGTGTGTCTTCCCTGCACCGGGGATCTGCAGGCGCATCGGGGCATCCAACAGGAACTCACATTAATTCAAATGAACTGTGCTGCACAAAAACAGCAGCCACTGCAGCACTCACGTTAATTCAAATGAACTGTGCTGCACAAAAACAGCAGCCACTGCAGCACTGCTGTGCAGCAAATGAGCATCATCATGCACCGCATCAACCCTGAGCTTGAAAAGAATTGAGAGTTCTCAGTGCCCTACACCTTATATTTGACACTGAGAGGTAGCTGTGTACAGATCTGATCCTTGATTAAAAGGCTCCCTTTTTTACTGACATCTACAGAGCCTTTCAGCGAGCTCTGATTTCTAAACATCCCTGAGTGACTCAGGAGTTTGAGCCTTGCTGAGAAACAACCAAATTCTCAGCAGTTTGGGGATAAATCCCTCGCTGGGGTCAGCTCAGAGAAGCTTTGCATGCCACAGCACAGCAGCCTTGAGCTCCCCATTGCCGACAGGACTGGTCACAAAACTCTGTTCCTGCTGCTTTGCACTTGCCTCAAGCTCAGCCTCACCTGCAGCACCTGAGTTTGCCTCTTGCTGCAGTGAACCCACAGTGGGGGATGCTGCAGGATCCGAGGGCTCAAGGAATTCCYTCCAAYATTGGTTCATCCTGGGCAGGGACCYGGGGAGACAGAGGGGCTYGTTGTCCTGCATGCATTTCAGGGACAGAGCCATCCTCTGTGTCACTGAMAGAGAGCACARCCAGCCCATAAATAATTTAGAGCTGTTAGCTCCACTTTGCCACGAGAACATAAGCGCAGAATTAATTTCACTCCCCGTCTCGTACACAGAGAGTGGATCCCCGATGTGACTC
>NW_026628783.1:0-1798 GCF_030028575.1 Malurus melanocephalus
CGAGACATCCTCGGGGATCGAGGTGGAGGCGTCCGACCTGAGCCTGAGCCTGACGGGCGACGACGCCGGGGCCGCGCGGGGCCGGGCCAGCGACAGCGACAGCTCGGGCGACAAGGACAGCGACAGCATGGACGACACCGGCCACTACTCCATCCCGGAGGAGCCGCGCCCCGACGAGGATGACGACGACGACGACGACGACGAGGAGCCGCGGGCCCGGCGCCGGGGGCCCCGCAAGCGGCCGCCGCACGAGCGCGACTCGTCGGACGAGGAGCAGGCGCTGGAGGACTGGGTGGCCTCGGAGACGTGGGCGCTGCCTCGGCCGCGCTGGAGGGCGATCCCGGCGCTGCGGCAGCGCCAGCTGGGCGGCTGCTCGCGTTTCGTGGCTCAGGCGTGCGGAGCCCGGCTGTTTGTGCAGAAATTCCGGCTGCAGCACGGGCTGGAGGGTCACACGGGCTGCGTYAACACGCTGCATTTCAACCAGCGCGGCACGCGGCTGGCCAGCGGCAGCGACGACCTCAAGGTGCTGGTGTGGGACTGGCTGAGGCGCCGGCCCGTGCTGCAGTTCGACAGCGGCCACAAGAGCAACGTCTTCCAGGTGCGTTTGGGAGGGGTCTGGGGGAGTTTGGGAGGGGTCTGGGGGAGTTTGGGATGGTTTTGGGGGAGTTTGGGAGGGTTGGAAGAGTTTGGGAGGGGGCTGGGAGAGTTTGGGAGGGTTCTGGGGGAGTTTGGGAGGGTTCTGGAAGAGTTTGGGAGGGGTCTGGGAGAGTTTGGGAGGGTTCTGGAAGAGTTTGGGAGGGTTCTGGGAGAGTTTGGGAGGGTTTTGGGAGAGTTTGGGAGGGTTCTGGGGGAGTTTGAGAGGGTTCTGGGGGAGTTTGGGAGGGTTTTGGGAGAGTTTGGGAGGGTTCTGGGGGAGTTTGGGATGGTTCCCATGAGAGTTTGGGATGATGACTCAGGTGATTCTTAGGAGAGTTTGGGGTGATGGCTCAGATGGTTCCCAGGAGAGTTTGGGATGATTCCCATGAGAATTTGGGATGATGGCTCAGATGATTCTCAGGAGAATTTGGGATGGTTCTGGGAGAGTTTGGGATTGTTCCTGTGAGAGTTTGGGATGATTTCCAGGAGAGTTTGGGAGGGTTCTGCCGGAGTTTGGGAGGGTTCCCATGAGAATTTGGAAATGGTTCTGGGGGAGTTTGGGAGGGTTCTGGGAGAGTTTGGGATGGTTCTGGGAGAGTTTGGGAGGGTTTTGGGGGAGTTTGGGAGGGATCTGGGAGAGTTTGGGGTGATTTCCACAAGAGTTTGGGATGATGGTTCAAATGGTTCTCAGGAGAGTTTGGGGTGATGGTTCAGGTGATTCCCAGGAGAGTTTGGGATGATTCCTGGGGGAGTTTGGGATGATAGCTCAGGTGATTCCTGGGAGAGTTTGGGATGGTTCCAGGAGAGTTTGGGTTGCTTCCCATGAGAGTTTGGGATGATGGCTCAGGTGATTCCTAGGAGAGTTTGGGATGGTTCTGGGGGAATTTGGGAGAGTTCCTGCAGAGTTTGGGATGATTCCAGGAGAGTTTGGGAGGGTTCTGCAGGAGTTTGGGAGGGTTCCCATGAGAATTTGGAAATGGTTCTGGGGGAGTTTGGGAGGGTTCTGGGGGAGTTTGGGAAGGTTCCGGGAGAGGAGAGTTTTGGAATGGTTTCTGGGACAGTTTGGGATGATGGCTCAGGTGATTCTCAGGAGAATTTGGGATGATGGCTCAGGTGATTCTCAGGAGAATTTGGGATGATGGCTCAGGTGATTCTCAGGAGA
>NW_026628784.1:0-1827 GCF_030028575.1 Malurus melanocephalus
CAAACTGAGAACCCCAAAACCTCCAAATCAAACTATAACCCCCAAAACCTGCAAACCCAATCCGAAGACAACTCCCCAAACTTAAACTGCAACCTCCAAAACCTCCAAATCCAAATCCAAATCAAATCAAACTACAATCCCCAAAACCTGCAAATCAAATAAAACTGCAGCCCCCAAAACCTGCAAACCCAACCCAAATAAAACCCCCAAAACTCAAACTGCAACCCCCAAAACCTCCAAATCAAACTACAGCCCCCAAAACCTGCAAACCCAGCCCAAATACAACCCCCAAAACTCAAATTGTAACCCCCAAAACCTCCAAATCAAATCAAACTACAATCCCCAAAACCTGCAAACACAACCCAAATACAACCCCCAAACTCAAACCACAACCCCAAATCCTGCAAACCCAAATCAAATCAAGCTATAACTCCAAAAACCCCCAAACTCAAAGCCAAGCCCAAAACCCAATCCAAATACAACTCCCAAAACTCAGATTACAACCCCCAAAGCCTCCAAACCAAATCACATTACAACCCCCAAAACCTGTAAACCCAAAACCAAACAACAAACCCCAAAACCTGCAACCAAATTAAACTACAATCCCCAAAACTCAAACCACAACCCCAAAACCTGCAAACCCAAACTACAACCCCCAAAACCTCCAAACCCAACCCCAATACAACCCCCAAAACTCAAACTGCAACCCTCAAAACCTCCAAATCCAAATCAAATCAAATTACAACCCCCAAAACCTGCAAACACAACCCAAATACAACCCCCAAACTCAAACCACAACCCCAAAATCCCCAAATCAAACTACAGCCCCCAAAACCTGCAAACACAACCCAAATACAACCCCCAAACTCAAACCACAACCCCAAAATCCCCAAATCAAACTACAAACCCCAAAACCTGCAAACCCAATCAAACCACAACCCCAAAACTCAAACTGCAACCCCAAAACCTCCAAATCCAAATCAAATCAAAGTACAATCCCCAAAACCTGCAAACACAACACAAATACAACCCCCAAACTCAAACCACAACCCCAAAACCTGCAAACCCAATCAAACCACAACCCCAAAACCTCCAAACCCAAATCAAGCTATAACCCCAAAGAACCCCAAACTCAAAGCCAAGCCCAAAACCCAATCCAAATACAACTCCCAAAACTCAGATTACAAACCCCCAAAACCTGCAAACCCAATCCAAATAAAACCACAACCCTCAAAACCTGTAAAATCAAACCAAATCAAATTACAAACCCTAAAACCTGTAAAACCAAAACCAAACTACAATCCCCAAAACCTCCAAACCCAGTGCAAATATAACCCCCAAAACTCAAACTGCAAACCCCAAAACCTCCAAATCAAACTACAGCCCCCAAAACCTGCAAACCAAATCAAACTATAATCCCCAAAACCTGCAAACCCAAACCCAAACCCAATCCAAATACAACCCCCTAAACTCAGATTACAGCCCCCAAAACCTGCAAACCCAAACCAAATCAAATCACAACCCCAAAACCTGTAAAATCAAAACCAAACTACAAACCCCAAAACCCAAACCACAACCCCCAAAACCTGCAAACCCAAAACCAAACTAAAAACCCCAAACCCCACAAACCCAAACCCAATGAAATTACAATCCCCAACACCTACAAACCCTAAAGCACTCAAACTACAACCACCAAACCCTACCAACCCTAAAAACAAGTAACCCCCAAAATCCACAAACCCCAAACTGATCAAACTCCAAACCCTACAAACCCCAAACTGATCAAACTTTAACCCCAAAACCCACAAACCCCAAACTGATCAAACT
>NW_026628785.1:0-1794 GCF_030028575.1 Malurus melanocephalus
GTTTTCCCTCGCAGTCCCGTGAGGAATTCCCGTGGATTTCCGAGCTCAGTTTCGCTCTGAAGTCTCGGATTTTTTTAAGGATTGCGATTTTCCCAAATCCCAGGAGGGCGGGACTCGTAGCACCTTCCTTGGCAAAGCAGCAGGAATTTTTCCCGTTAAAATCCGGAATTTTTCCCGTTAAAATCCGGGATTTTTGTCCGTTAAAATCCAGAATTTTTCCCGTTAAAATCCGGAATTTTTCCCGTTAAAATCCAGAATTTTTCCCATTAAAATCCGGAATTTCTCCCGTTAAAATCCGGGATTTTCCCCATTAAAATCCGGGATTTTTGTCCAGTGTAAGGTTCCAGGGTGGGGATCCCCCACCAAAATCCTGCAGGATCTCCAATTCCTTCACTGGGATTGGGAGCACGGGAATGAGGGAGGGATGAGGCTTTTCCTGCAGGTTTTTCCCAGAAATTTTTTCCAGAGGTTTTTCCAGGCGGATTTTCCAAGAAGTTTTTCCCAGAACTTTTTCCTGGAGGTTTTTCCCAGCAGTTTTTCCCACAGATTTTTCCTGGAGGTTTTTCGCAGAGGTTTTTCCCAGAAGTTTTTCCCAGAGGCTTTTCCCGGATGTTTTTCCCAGTTTTTCCCGGATGTTTTTCCCAGTTTTTCCCAGAGATTTTTCCCGGAGGTTTTTCCCCGCGGTTTTTCCCAGTTTTTCCCAAAGGTTTTTCCCGGAGGTTTTTCCCGGATGTTTTTCCCAGTTTTTCCCAGAGGTTTTTCCCGGATGTTTTTCCCAGAGTTTTTTCCAGCCCCGGTCCGTTCGCAGCTCTCCAGTGAGGATCAATCAAAGCCTCGGAGCGGACGGATCTTCCCGGAGAATTCCCCTTTTCTCCCTCAGAATTCCCAGGATCGGAAAATCCGCCGGTTTTTTCTTCCTCCTCACGCTGAAAACCACAATACTCGGAACAAAACAAAAAATTTAAAAAATCTAAAAAAAAAATAAAAAATAAAATTCCGAAGCCATCCCAAAGTGAGAAGTTCGGGAACGCTTGGGAGCGGCGGTGCCGTGACATTCCAGTCCTGGCTGTGCGGATCCCGCGGGACGAGCGCGGCTTCTCCCGGGATCCTCTCCCGGAGCCGCCTGTGGGGCCTGACCCGGGACAGCGCCGGAGGGAACGGAGCCGAGCGGGGTCTGACCCGGGACAGCGCCGGAGGGAACGGAGCCGAGCGGGGCCGAGCGGGGCCTGACCCGGGACAGCGCCGGAGCATCCTCATCCTCCTCATCTTCATCCTCATCCTCCCCAGCGCGGGCGGCACGAGCGACACGAGCGAATTCCTGCCGGGAAAAACACCGGGAATGGGAACGGGGAAAACACCGGGAAAAACACTGGGAATGGGAACGGGAAAAACGCCGGGAATGGGGACGGGAATGGGGCTGGGAATGGGAGTGGGATGGGAGAGGGAACTGGAAAAACACCGGGAAAAACACTGGGAATGGGAATGGGGTCGGGATGGGAGCAGGAACGGGAAAAACGCCGGGAATGGGAATGGGAAAAACACCGGGAATGGGAACAGGAATGGGGCTGGAAATGGGAGTGGGATGGGAGAGGGAATGGAACGGGAATGGGAGCGGGAATGGGAAAAACACCGGGAATGGGAACGGGAATGGGAATGGGAGCGGGAATGGGGATCAGCCGGGAATGGGAGCAAGAATGGGGCCGGGATGGGAGAGGGAATGGGGTGGAGAGGAAGGCTATGCCCATTCCCGACGAAGATCGGGAATGGTGGAAAACCACGAAATCTTGAAATCCC
>NW_026628786.1:0-1807 GCF_030028575.1 Malurus melanocephalus
TGCAGTGGAGACCACCAAAGAATTGGGAAATTGTTCAAATCCATAAAAAAGAGCGGGACTCACCCCTGGCTGGCTCTGGAATTCCGGGAATTTGTGGAGGACGCAGAGCCGAGCTTTGGGGAAGAGGGGATGGAGCTCCAACCACCGGCGGAGCGCGTCGGGATCTGCTCTGGGAGCTGTGGATGCCACCAACCTGTGCGGAGGAAAATTGGGAATGGGATCTGGAGGAAATGCTGGATTTGAGGAGGAAATGATGGATCTGAGGAGGAAATCTGAAGAGGAGGAGGAAATTCTGGATTCGAGGAGGAAATCCTGGATCTGAGGAGGAAATCCTGGATTCGAGGAGGAAATCTGGGATCCAAAAAGGAAATCTGGGATCCAAAAAGGAAATCCTGGATCTGAGGAGGAGAAAATCCTGGATCCTCCAAGAAAATCCTGGTTCCTCCAAGAAAATCATCCTCCTCCAAGGATATCCTGGATCCTCCGAGGAGGAAATCCTGGATGCAAGGAAGAAATGTGGGATCCAAGGAGGAAATCCGGGAACTTCCAAGGAAATCCTGGATCTGAGGAGGAAATCTGGGATCCTCCAAGGAAATCTGGGATCTGAGGAGGAAGAAATCTTGGATCCAAGGAGGAAATCCTGGATCCGAGGAGGAAATCCAGGATCCGAGGAGGAAATGCGGGATCCGAGGAGGAAATCCTGGATCCGAGGAGGAAATCCTGGATCCGAGGAGGAAATCCTGGATCTGAGGAGGAAATCCTGGATCCTCCAAGGAAATCCTCCTTCTCTAAGGAAATCCTCTAAGGAAATCCTGGATCCGAGGAGGAAATCCTGGGATCTCTGAGGAAATACTGGATCCTCCAAGAAAATCATCCTCCTCCAAGGATATCCTGGATCCTCCAAGGAGGAAATCCTGGATCCGAGGAAGAAATGCGGGATGCGAGGAGGAAATCTTGGATCTGAGGAGGAGGAAATCCTGGATCCGAGGAGGAGGAAATCCTGGATCCGAGGAGGAAATTCTGGATCCGAGGAGGAAATCCTCCAAGGAGGAGGAAATCAGGGATCCGAGGAGGAGGAAATCCTGGATCCGAGGAAGAAATGCGGGATCCGAGGAAGAAATCAGGGATTAGAGGAGGAAATCCTGGATCCGAGGAGGAAATCAGGGATCCGAGGAGGAAATCAGGGATCCGAGGAGGAAATCAGGGATCCGAGGAGGAAATCCTGGATCTGAGGAGGAAATCCTGGATCCTCCAAGAAAATCATCCTCCTCCAAGGATATCCTGGATCCTCTGAGGAGGAAATCCTGGATCCAAGGAAGAAATGCAGGATGCGAGGAGGAAATCCTGGATCTGAGGAGGAAATCCTGGATCCGAGGAGGAAATCCTCCAAGGAGGAGGAAATCAGGGATCCGAGGAGGAGGAAATCCTGGATCCGAGGAGGAAATTCTGGATTTGAGGAGGAAATCCTGGATCCGAGGAGGAAATTCTGGATCCGAGGAGGAAATCCTGGATCCCAGGAGCAAATCATGGATCCGAGGAGGAAATCCGAGGAGGAGGAGGAAATCCTGGATCCTCCAAGGAGAAAATCCTGGATCCGAGGAGGAAATCAGGGATCTGAGGAGGAAATCAGGGATCCGAGGAAATCAGGGATCTGAGGAGGAAATCAGGGATCCAAGGAAATCAGGGATCTGAGGAGGAGGAAATCAGGGATCCGAGGAGGAAATCCTGGATCTGAGAAGGAAACCCAGGATCCGAGGAGGAGGAAATCCTGGATCCGAGGAAGAAATCAGGGATCTGAGGAGGAAAT
>NW_026628787.1:0-1822 GCF_030028575.1 Malurus melanocephalus
ATTTCACCCCAAATTCCTCCGAGCCCCCCATTCCCTGGGTCCCTCCGGCACCTTCGCTCTCCGCCGCGGTTCTGGCAGCGGGGCCGGGTCCCCCACACCCAGCACGGGGTCCCCCCCTTTCGGAATCGCCTCCCCACGCACGAAGGGACAAGGGGGGTCCTTGTGCCGCCCCCCGGCCCGGGGAATTCGGGGAATCCGGGGGAATCAGCACAAAACGCCGTGGGACGGAGCCGCGCCGAGCCCGGGAGAGCGGGGGGAGAGCGGCTGGGGGGCTTGGGGGGCGCTGGGACCCCCAGAGAAGAGCTGGGGATCCCCAAAAACAGCCTGGGGATCCCTAAAAACACCCAGAGAACAGCGGGGGATCCCCAAAAACACCCCTGGGACACCCAGAGAACATCTGGGACCCCCCAGAACAGCCCGGGGATCCCCAAAAACACCCCTGGGACCCCCAGAGAACATCTGGGACCCCCCAGAACAGCCCGGGGATCCCCAAAAACACCCCTGGGACCCCCAGAGAACAGCTGGGGATCCCCAAAAACACCCCGGGGATCCCCAAAAACACCCCTGGGACCCCAATAACACCCCTGGGACCCCCAGAGAACAGCCGGGACCCCCAAAAACAGCCCGGGGATCCCCTAAACCAGCCCTGGGACCCCAATAATACCCCTGGGACCCCAATAATACCCCTGGGACCCCCAAAAACACCCCTGGGACCCCCAGAGAACAGCTGGGGATCCCCAAAAACAGCCCGGGGACCCCCCAGAACACAGCCGGGGAGCCCCAAAAACACCCCTGGGACACCCAGAGAACAGCTGGGGATCCCCAAAAACAGCCCCGGGACCCCAAAAACACCCCTGGGATCCCAATAATACCCCTGGGACCCCCAAAAACACCCCTGGGAACCGCAGAGAACAGCTGGGGATCCCCAAAAACAGCCCGGGGACCCCCAGAGAACAGCCGGGACCCCCAAAAACACCCCTGGGATCCCCAGAGCACAGCCGCGGATCCCCAAAAACAGCCCGGGGATCCCCAAAAACAACCCTGGGATCCCAAAAACACCCCTGGGACCCCCAAAAAGAGCCGGGGTCTCCAAAAACACCCCTGGGATCCCCAAAAAGAGCCGGGGTCTCCAAAAACACCCCTGGGATCCCCTAAACCAGCCCTGGGACCCCCAAAAACACCCCTGGGATCCCCAGAGAACAGCCGGGGATCCCCAAAAACACACCTGGGACCCTCAGAACATCCCTGGGACACCCAGAGAACAGCCGGAACCCCCAAAAACACCCCTGGGACCCCCAAAAACACAGCCAGGACACCCCTGTGAAAATGCTGAGGGATTCAGGGGGACACTGAGGGGTTTGGGGGGCTCCGAGGGGTTTGGAGAACTCTGGGGATGCTGCTCTGGAACCTCCACAACCCGGATTCTCACAGTGAGGAGGAGACAGCCTGAAATTCCACCCTGAGGAGGGGCTGGGAGGTGCGATCACCCCTAAACTCCCTCCCCCGAAAAAAAACTGGGCTGAACTGTGGGGACCCCTCCTCTTAAAGGGCCTGAGGTGGGTTCGTGCCTCAGTTTCCCCTTTCAGGTGACACTGGGGGGGGGTCCGTGCCTCAGTTTCCCCCTCCAGGTGACATTGGAGGGGTCCGTGCCTCAGTTTCCCCGTTCAGGTGACATTGGGGGGGGGTGTCCGTGCCTCAGTTTCCCCCTCCAGGTGACATTGGGGAGGGGTCCGTGCCTCAGTTTCCCCCTCCAGGTGACATTGGGGGGGGGTCCGTGCCTCAGTTTCCCCCTCCAGGTGACATTGGGGGGGTCCGTGCCTCA
>NW_026628788.1:0-1882 GCF_030028575.1 Malurus melanocephalus
CCCCATGGGGCTGCCGGGCCCTCGCCCGCCGCCGCGGAGCCCACCGGTGACACCGAGCCCGCCGGGGCCGGGGACCGAGCCGCTGCTGTGTCCCCGCCGGGAGCCGCGGCGCGGAGCGCAGGTACGGGAGAGGATGCGGTGCGAGCCGGGAGCGGGGGCGGGGAGTACGGACCGAGAGCTGCTCGCCCCGGGAGCGGGAGCGGGGTGCGGGGTGCGGGGTGGGGGTCCCCGCTGTCGGCAGAGCCGGTGTCCGCAATCATCCCGACCCCGCAGCCCCCGAGGACCGCATGCACCGTGAGGGCCAAGGATGTGTCTGGGAGCTGCCCTACCGCCGGTGCCGGCCACTAGGAGCGATTTTTTTTTATCCGTAAAGCAGGGGCTGGGAAGATAGCGAGCCCCAGCGCCGCTGGCATGAACCGGGGGTTGGAGTCGGGCCGGGGAGGGGGCTGTCGCCTCCACTCTGCTCCCCCTGCCCCGCTGTCGCACTGAGCCCCGGGCACTGACCGGGAGCCCGGACCCCACCCGTGGGAGGCAGCGGGCCCGGGTCCTGCCCTCAGTCCTGGCTGACAGCGGTGCCCTCTCCCCGCAGCCTGGGCAGCCCGCAGCAGCCAGCCAGGAGCATGGCCCACACAGACAGCAAGCTGGGGTCCCCGCCGGTGGCACCCTCGTCCCCCGAGYTGGAGTGCCAGATCTGCTACAGCGGCTTCGACGCCCGTGCCCGCAGGCCCAAGCTGCTCCGCTGCGGCCATCGCCTCTGTGCCCGCTGCCTGCGCAGGATTGTGCCCCCGGGGGACGCATCAACCCCTCAGCTCCGTTGCCCATTCTGCCGCCAGCACAGCCCAGTGCCCGGCGGGGACGTGCAGCAGCTGCAGGATGACAATGAGGCACTGGCACTGCTGACAGGCCGTGAACGGGCCAAGAAAAGGGCTCCACCCMGATCTCCCGAGGTCCTCCTTTGTCCCAGTGTGCTGGAGCCCACATCCAGCCCCGACTGCCTCGTTGTCACCATCCTGGAGGTGCCAGAGGACGTGGCCCCACCAGAGAGCCTGGGCAGGCTGGAGGTGGTGCGGCTGTACCGCCCCACCAGCCTGGGTGCRCTGCCCTGCCACAGCCCTGGGCAGAAGTGGCGCTCCTGGGGGTGGCAAGCTGTCCCCCGCTTCATCCTGGGCGTCCTCTGCCTCCTCTACTTCAGCTCTCTGCCCTTCGGCATCTACCTCCTGCTCATCGAGCACCACAGCCTGGGCATCATCCTGGTCAGCCTTGTGCCCTCCACCCTCCTCCTCTGCATTGTCTACAGCCTCTGCCAGTGCCTGTGTCTGGAGGTCTTTGGGTTCCCCCACTCTTGACCYAGCACGGCCAACCCCTGTGCCTGAGCCCGGGATGATTTGGGTTCCTTGGGGTACAGGTATCTGACCCACAGCATGCTCTGCCTGGACCACGGGGAGCTCAGTGCCTGGTGCCTTCCCATGCAGAACAGCACTGGCTTTTCCATGTCGGAGCTCATGCTGGAGAGGCTGCAGGAGCTCGTTGCATCCTACAAGCATTCGGGCTGGACCTTCAGCTCCTCATCCTCCTCCTCCACAGCAGACAAAGAGCAGGAGCCGGGACACTGATCCCAACTGAGGAAGCACAAGTGCTGTGTGCTGAGCGCCGCGGCCGGAGGGGCCCCGGCAGGAGAGGGACGGGCAGAGCCCGGGGGCTCCTGCGGCCGGACTGGCCCCAGCACGGCTCCGTGTCCATAGTGTAAATAGTTCTGTCCGTGGCGCCCACGCTCCTCGTGGGGCTGCTCCCATCGCATCTGTGTTTCTTTCTCATGTGTGAGTCCCGTGTTCGCTGACATTGTGTCCTGGAGAGGGAAGGAGCAGAGGAGAAGCGTTTCTTT
>NW_026628789.1:0-1872 GCF_030028575.1 Malurus melanocephalus
GGAACATCTTTATTGAATGAGCAGATGAGAAACTTAATCTTTCAGGACAAGGAATTCAGCTGAACCATTAAATTACAAAATGACCCTCCAGAAATCAGAGCAAGGTCATTTAGACCAAATAATGTGCAAATATTATGGTCCACTGTGCTCTTAGCAAGGCTGTATTATTTATTGGTTGGATTAATATAATCACCTCCAAAATCAACAGGTTTCCTTGGGAATGTAAAGCAAGGAAGTCATGGGCAAGGAAGAACAGAGAGACATGATCTGAGCAGCTAAGACAAGATGGGAAGTGTCATCTTTCTGGGGCAATTCTTCAAAGCAACCAATCAATAGGGACAGAAAGTGTGCTTTGGGGAATTTTCAACACAGAAATATTTAAGGTTTGCAATGGGGCAAAGCAGTTAATTTTTTTATAAAAGCATTCCATGTGATCTTCCACTTCCATTCACTTAATTTCCAACTATATATGAAATTTGTTTCCTGCGCCATTGTGATGCTTAAAAATACAAGTGCATTCAGAAGTCAGGAAGAAGATCACACACCAAAATATTTMATGAGCTTCATGAGTGTATGTCCCTTGTCCATCTCTACTGCATCTCCTTCCATTTTAGATGTTCGCTGGTCACTCACAGTGCCTTGATCCAGTGAGAGAACTTTGGGAACGAATACCCTGTTTCTCTCTTCTCTGCAGAGCTTGGTGGGGTTGTAGCAGAGATCCTGGGGCCAAATGGCTGAAGAGAGAAGACAGATGGGAATTGCAATGAAGGAGCTGCTTCTTGCTTCAAGGTTTTAAGAAGAAGGCTCTAGCAGAGTTGTCTTTGGATGCTGGCATTGAGTCTGGGAAATAATCAGTGAAATCTGAGCCAAAATCAAAGAGAAATGGACCAAAATGGACATGTAAAAAAATTGTCTTTTTTAAAACTGTAGAATATATCTTAAGAATCTTCATCACAAGGATGCTCATGTTATTGTTTCTCTCTTATGCCAGTGTTCACCAAATTTTCCTTCGTGGGCTCAGGTGATTTGTGGCTAAGAGCCCATGTGTTCTGGAACACATTTAATGCCCAATTTGATATAGCACAAATCAAATATCCAGCATACAGCTGGATTAATTATGTGTGGTAATTTCTGCCAAAAGTTCCTCAAGGGTAAAGGGATTTCTTGGTTTTCTTTAAATATTTCAAGGATGGAGTCCATGTATCTAGCTGGTTTGCAAGCTGCCCACAGTTTGACAGGTGATGAGACCCTGGCACCGATCTCAGTGAGCTCCCAGCTGGAATGGGGCTTTAGTCAGTGTTGCAAAGTTTGTCTAAAGCCTTCCATTGTCATTCTTTTTCAGTCATGTCTTAAACCTCTACAATACAAACAATTTTGCTTTCACGTTTTCCTTTAGTTTAGTTTTTCTTATTTTTGGGAAATCTTTTTCACAAAAGGAGAAGTTCTCTTGTAGCTATTGTGGGTCTTGCCCCTTTCATTTGGGATGACAAGAAATTGAGAAGCATTTCATTATATGGAAGTCTGTGTTCTTGTAGATTTTGCTCTGCTAGTTTCAGCTAAGGTCCTGAGCCCTGGTAGGGTGGTGCAATTACAAAGCTATGTGTCCCTAAATGGCAAGCCCCAAGCAGAGTTAATGGAAAAGGACACCTGCAACAGAAGACTTCTCTGGGACAGTTAATCCCAGAAATCCAAAATAGAATGGAAACAAGTAAGAATGGTTTTATTGTGTCAGACCAAATATTTACTAAACCCTGTCATTCATTAGCCTGCGTCTAAAAGAGAGAAACAGCAGATAGAGAGTGACAAACTGAAGAGAAAAACAAGAACAAAGGGCTGCTATCCTGCATTTTTTCCTTCATCCAATGGTTTGTA
>NW_026628790.1:0-1844 GCF_030028575.1 Malurus melanocephalus
CCAAAATCGGGGTGAGACCCCAAATCCGTGTGACCCTAAAATCGGGGTGAGACCCCAAAATGCGTGTGAGACCCCAAAATGGGTGTGACCCCAAAATTGGTGTGAGACCCCAAAATGGGTGTGAGACCCCAAAATGGGTGTGACCCCAAAATTGGTGTGAGACCCCAAAATGGGTGTGAGACCCCAAAATGGGTGTGACCCCAAAATGTGAGACCCCAAATCTGTATGAGACCCCAAAATATGTGGGAGATCCCAAATCTGGGTGACGCTAAATCTGTGGGTGACCCCAAAATGTGTGTGAGACCCCGTAATGTGTGTGTGACCCCAAATCTGGGTGAGACCCCAAAATGTGGATGAGACCCCGTAATTTGTGTGTGACCCCAAAATGTGTGTGAGACCCCAAATCTGTGTGTGAGACCCCAAAATGTGTGTGAGACCCCAAATCTGGGTGAGGCCCCAAAATCAGGGTGAGACCCCAAAATCTGGGTGAGACCCCAAAATGTGTTAGACCCCAAAATGGGTGTGAAACCCCAAAATGTGTGTGAGACCCGAAATCTGGGTGAGACCCCAAAATGTGTGTGAGACCTCAAATCTGAATGTGACCCCAAAATGTGTGTTTGACCCCAAAAATGTGAGATTGCAAAATCGGGGTGAGACCCCAAAATGTGTGAGACCCCAAAATGTGTGACCCCAAAATATGTGTGAGACCTCAAAAATGTGTGAGACCCCAAATCTGAGTGAGACCCCAAATATGTGAGACCCCAAAATGTGGGTGAGACCTCAAAATCGGCGTGAGACCCCAAAATCTGGGTGTGACCCCGAAATGGGTGTGAGACCCCAAAATCGGGGTGAATCCCCAAATCTGGGTGAGACCCCAAAATATATGAGACTCCAAATCTGTGAGACCCCAAAATTGGGGTGAGACCCCAAAATCTGTGTGAGACCCAAAATGTGTCTGAGACCACAAAATGTGGATGAGACCCCGTAATTTGTGTGTGACCCCAAAATGTGTGTGAGACCCCAAATCTGTGGGTGAGACCCAAAAATGAGTGAGACCCCAAAATGTGGGTGCAACCCCAAAATGTGTCTGAGACTCGAGAATGTGTGTGAGACCCCAAATATGGGTGTGACCCCATAATCTGAGACCCCCAAATGTGTGAGACCCCAAAATGTGTGTAAGACCCCAAATCTGTGTGAGACCCCAAAATCAGGGTGAGACCCCAAATCTGTGTGAGACCCCAAAATGGATCTGAAACCCCAAAATGTGGATGCGACCCCAAAATCTGTGTGTGAGACCCAAAATGTGTGTGAGACCCCAAAATGTGTGACCCTAAATCTGTGGGTGACCCCAAAATGTGTGTGAGACTCCAAATCTGGGTGAGACCCCAAAATCGGGGTTAGACCCCAAGTCTGGGTGTGACCCCAAATCTGAGACCCCAAAATTGGGATGAGACCCCAAAATGTGTGTGAGATCCCAAATATGGGTGTGACCCCATAATCTGAGACCCCAAAATGTGTGACCCCAAAATTGGGTGAGACCCCAAATCTGTGTGAGACCCCAAAATGTGTGTGAGACCCCAAAATGTGTGTCACCCCAAACCTGTATGAGACCCCAGATCTGGGTGAGACCCCAAAATCTGGGTGAGACCCAAAATGTGAGTGAGACCCCAAAATGTGGGTGAAACCCTAAAATGTGGATGAGATCCCAAAATGTGTGAGACCCCAAAATGTGGATGCGACCCCAAAATCTGTGTGTGACCCCAAAATGTGTGTGAGAAGCCAAAATCAGGGTGAGTCCCCAAAATCTGTGAGTGAGACCCCAAAATGTGTGAGACCCCAAATCT
>NW_026628791.1:0-1879 GCF_030028575.1 Malurus melanocephalus
TGAATGCTTTCTTTATATTTTGTCAAGAGCAAACTTTTGTGTATATGATCTCCAAACAGAACGGTTCCCTTTCTTAGGACCTGCAATGCAGTGCTTTGGTACAGTTGCCTTTGGTGTCAGAAAAGTGTCTTTGAAAATCCTGCCTCCACAGCATGTGCTTTTTCAGGCAGTTTATCATTTCCCACAGTTAATCAATCTTCTAGAAATGATGTAGCTATGAGCACTCCCCAGGAACATTATAGGTATGATTCTCACATGTTGAACTTGTTTGCCATTGTTCTTCCTGCCCACTGTGCCTGCTGTGCTGAAGTTATTTCAATCTTGTCCCTGGGAGTCAACAGATGATGGGAAACAACTGAGTAAACCAAACAGCTCAAAAAATTTCATTATTCCTTGAAGTTCCAGGTATGCTTGGTAGTAGTTTGAAAAAGTACCATGAAAAAAAAATTCTTGCTCTTTGATTTTTGGCAGCTTCAACATTTGAACTCAAGTCCTTATTTCCAGGAGACATTCTATTTTTTTTTTTTTTAACTTACAGTAAAATGTGGTTATGGCGTTTTACATAAAATAACCTCCCTATTGTATTTGGGTTTACCAGTTATCTTGGAGGCATGTCTGTAGAACCCCAGGAAATAACGGGCTATTTTTTTTTTTTTCTCACTAGCCAAATGGCTGTAAATTCCACCAAGGACAGTTATAACAGATAAGAGCTGTTGGTAATAGCTCAATTTCTCTCTTTCTCTCTTTCTCTCTTTCTCTCTTTCTCTCTTTCTCTTTATCTTTCTTTCTCTCTCACTTTCTCTCTATCCCTCTTTCCATCTTTCTTTCCCTTGTTCTTTTTTTCCCCCTCTTTCCTTTCTTCTTTCTCTGTTTCTCTATAATTCATCTTTTCCTTTCTCTCTTCCCTTCCACCTCATCCCTTTATCCAAGACTCACTTCTGTGTACTTATATAGAAGGCCAGGGACAAACATACCAATTTCCATGTCAAGTGTGTAATTTACCAATAAAAATTCTGATTGAAGATCCTCTTATTTCTGACATTCCTTTTGACCATGAACATTTACAAATCTTAGTTATTTTCTTGCCCTTAAAGGTGAGATGTCACATGTCCTCCCACATGTTAGTTTTTAGTTTAAATATGCCTTTCTTTCTGGTTTTAGGATCATCAGTGTATAACAACCTTTGCCTAGATCTGTTTCCTTTGTTCTTCAAAGGAAATAAGGAACTTACAATGAACAATTAAGTATTACACACAAAAATATCTCAGTTTAAGAAATTATTCTTTCTATGTCTCTTGCTTGACCACTAGACTTTACTTGACCACTAGATTTCACCTCATCCAGAGCTGAATTACAAAATGAGCTGTTAGGTCTACCATGACAGTAAAAAGTGTTTCACAGCCTGTTCAAATCAAGCAATAATGTCTTGGTTTGAAATAAAACAACTCTTTGTCAAGAAGAGTTAGTGGTAGTGGGACATGCTTCATCAATTATCTGGCACATCAAAAATGAGGACTCTTCAAAAGTAATTTACTGATGAGTGCAGGCACCCCAAATGATCTTCAATATGAGCTTTGAAAATTGACCTTGAAGATGAACTGTGAACATTTCTTGCATTATTTTTCACTCTGGCCTCATATAAAAAATACACATTTAAGCACTCCCTTTTCTGAAATTAATATTATCCAAATAAATGTTGTCAAGGGTTGTAAGTTCAAATTTAGATGCTTTTTGCCACAGTGTCCCTACTAATTCCATTATCATTATTTCAATGTCATACCTAAACAAGAAAACTTTAATAACTTTTTTAAAAGGTTGTTTTCATTTTGTTTTGCTTTGTTTTGTTTGGGTTTGGTTTTTTTTGGTTTTTTTTTTTTTT
>NW_026628792.1:0-1793 GCF_030028575.1 Malurus melanocephalus
ATCAAATCTGCTTTTTTTTATTCAATGTGTTCGCATTCGATCTTTTAATCAAACCCGATTTTTTATTTCATTCACTCTCAATTCGTTCCTATTTCATTGAATTTTTGCCTCGCGTATTTTTGATTCATTTAATATTTGATCCGATTTAATATTTTTAATTGATTTCATTTCCTTCCTCCCTCATTTCCCTCTCCCGGCGCCGCTCCCAAATCCCTTTAAATCTCCTYCAAAATCTCCTCAAAATCYCTTAAATTTCCCCAAAAAAMCCTCTCGGACTCCGCGCCCGCGCAGCTCCCGCGGAAATCCCAAAATCCGCGCGTTTTTATCACCTCGTTAAATCCGAAAAAAGGACAAAAAAAACCGCTTTAAAATCCATTTTTTGTGGGGTTGAAATTGCTCCGAAAAGGCCGAAATTAATGGGAAAAGCGGAATTTAAAGGGGGGRAAAATGCGAATTTTAGAGGCGTCAAAAACGCCCGCGCGGGTGGGAAAATATTGAATTTGTGGGATTGATTTGGGGTTTTTAATTCCGATTTAATCCCTTTCTGTGTTTCTGTCAGGTGCGTGGACGGGACCCCGAATATTCCATTTTTTAGAAGGATTTTGGGGGGAAAAATCAATTTTAAAACCTTTTTCAGCTCTAAATATTCCGATTTGGGGCGCGGAGGCGGAATTTCAATAATTCGGGATTTTCGGGGCGTTTTCTGCCTTTGATTTTGGGGTTTTCCATCTCAAATCCCGAGCTGGGCGTCCTAAATAGGGATTTTTATTAAAAATTTATATAAATTTATGGAAATCCGTGTGAAAAATATGGAAATTGAAGGAAATAAATAAGACTAAATTATGAATTTTTGAAAATAGGAGCGGGAGTGCGGCGCTCTCTGTTGATCTGGGGGCGGCAGGTGGATAAAATCCGAATTTTTATATCAATTGATCGGGATTTATTAATAAATGGAAGCGAAATCCCGATGTTTTCCCTCAAAAAGGGAAGGAAATCCCAATAAAGGGGAAGCGGGGATGGGTGAGGACGGGTTCACACCCGAAAATCCCAAAWWAAMCCCMAAATCCCCAAAWWAAMCCCMAAAWYCCMMAAWAWAMMCCMMAAWMYCAMMAWAAWWMMCMMAAWAWMCCCAAAAWAMMYCMMAAWAWMCCCMAAAWWRAMCCYMAAAWYCCCAAAATAAACCCCAAAWMYCSMAAWAWAMMCCMMAAATCCCAAAATAAACCTTMMAAAGACCCTTCGGGTTGGGATTTTCACTCCCAGAATCTTCCCAGGGATCCCAAAAAAATCCGTTCGATCCCAAAAAATTCCTCGGGATGGGTTCGGGATCCCCCCAAGGCGATCCCAAATCCCGGGGGGTCCCCAATTCCCATTTTTGGGTGGAGAAGGTGAAAAATTTGGGGTTTTGGGGTTTTTTCCAAGTGGAAAATTCCAGGTGTTCATCCCAAGGGATTTTCCCGTTTTTTTGGGGTGGATTTCAGCGATTTGGAGCCGGAATTTTCCCGATTTTAATGGATTTTTGGAGAAATCCGAATATTTTGGGACGGGCGCTTGAAATCCTTGGGGAAAGTTTCCCAAATTCACCGAAATTTGGGGAAAAAATGGGAAAAAAATGGGAAAAAAGGTTCCGATTCCTAAAAAATTGGGGATTTGTGGGTGCAGAGACAAAAATAACTCCGGAAAAAAACCCAAATCCCAAATTCCGAGCTGAATTTCACCAATTTTGGGGCAGAAAAACCCCATAAAATATAAAAAATTAAATTAAAAAGGATAAATCAGATTCTTGGGAAGGGATT
>NW_026628793.1:0-1758 GCF_030028575.1 Malurus melanocephalus
ATTTTTATGAAATTTGGGAGATTCTGGGGAAAATTTAGGGATTTTTTTGGGATTTTTGGGAAAATTTTGGGGTAAAATTGGGATTTTTGGGGCAATTTTAGGGAAAAATTTGGGGATTTTTGGTGAAATTTGGGGATTTTTGGGGTCTCTTTTGGCCCCTGGGCACACCTGGAGAGGGAAAATGAGGGGTTAGAAGGGAAATTTTGGGAATTTTGGGTAAAAATTTGGGATTTTTTGTGAATTTTTGGGATTTTTTTGAGAAAATTTGGGATTTTTTGGTGAAAATTTGGGGATTTTTGGGGGTCTTTTTTGGCCCCTGGGCACACCTGGAGGCAAAAATCGGGGGTTAAAAGGGAGATTTTGGAAAAATTTGGGAATTTTTATGGAATTTTGGGAAAAATTCGGGGATTTTGGTGAAAATTTGGGATTTTTTTGGAAAATTTTGTGGGAATTTTGGGATTTTTTGGGGGGAAAATGTGGGATTTTTGGGGAATTTTGGAGAAAATTTGGGAATTTTGAAGAAATTCTGGGATTTTTGGAGAAGTTTTGGGATATTTTGGGGGAAATTTGAGGATTTTTGGGGAATTTTGGGGAAAATTTGGGAATGTTGGGGAAAAATTGGGATTTTTGGGGAAATTTTGGGATTTTTGGGAAATTTGGGGATTTTTGGGGAATTTTTGGCGAAATTTGGGATTTTTGGGGGTCTCTTTTGGTTCCTGGGCACACCTGGGCACACCTGGAGGGAAAAATCAGGGGTTAAAAGGGAGATTTTGGGAAAAATTGGGATTTTTTGGGATTTTTAGGGAAAATTTTGTGGATTTTTAGGGAATTTTTGGAAAAATGTGGGGATTTTTGGAGAAATTTTGGGATTTTTGGGGTCTTTTTTTTGGGGCCATTTTGGAGAAATTTTGGGACTTTTGGGGGGATTTTGGGATTTTTTGGGGGGTTTTTGGGGTGGATTTTGGGTCTTTTTTGGCCCCAAGCCTGCCCATGGCACACCTGGGCACACCTGGAGGGGTTAGAAATGAGATTTTGGGGAAAATTCGGGAAATTTTGGGAATTTTGATGAAAATTTGGGAATTTTTTATGGAATTTTGGTGAAAATTTGGGATTTTTTGGGAAAAAATTGGGATTTTTTGGTGAAATTTGGGGTTCTTTTTTGGCCCCAAGCGTCGCCATCGCACACCTGGAGGGGAAAATGGAGGGTTAAAAGGGAGATTTTGGGAAAAAATTGGGAATTTTTGGGATTTTTTGGGATTTTTTGGGGAATTTTTTGTGAATTTTGGAAAAAAATTGGGATTTTTTTGGTGAAATTTTGGGATTTTTGGGGTTCTTTTTTGGCCCCAACCCTGACCAGGGCACACCTGGGCACACCTGGAGAGAAAAATGAGGGGTTAAAAGGGAGATTTTGAGAAAATTTGGGAATTTTTAATGGAATTTTGGTGAAAATTTGGGATTTTTTGGGAAAAAATTGGGATTTTTTGGAAAAATTTTGGGATTTTTGGGGTCTCTGTTTGGCCCTGGCACAGCTGGGCACACCTGGAGGGAGAAAATGAGGGGTTAAAAGGGAGATTTTGGGAAAATTTGGGAATTTTTATGGAATTTTGGGAAAAATTCGGGGATTTTGGTGAAAATTTGGGATTTTTTGGGAAAATTTTGGGGAAAATCTGGCATTTGAGGGGAATTTTGGGATTTTTTTGGGGGAAAATGTGGGATTTTTGGGGAATTTTGGGAAAAATTTGGGGATTTTGGGGAAAT
>NW_026628794.1:0-1829 GCF_030028575.1 Malurus melanocephalus
GAGGTGGCACCTCCTGTCCCCTCAGAGCCCCGGTGGGGACATCAGAGCCACCCTGGGGTCACTTTGGGTCCCCCAGAGCCACCCTGGGGTCCTGTCTGTCACCCCAGGGGTCACTTTGGGGACACCAGCACCATCCTGGGCCTTTCCCACCCTGATCCCCCTTTGTCACCGTGATGTCCTCATGATGTCCCCATGCTGTCCCTGATGTCCCCATTGTCCCCAGCTGGTGGCCCATCCCGACGTGGTGGAGCCATGTCACCGCGCAGGACCCCAATGTCACCCTGGGGCTCTTTCCCATTGTCCCTATGCTGTCCTCATGATGTTTTTCATTGTCCCCATGGTGTCCCCATTGTCCCCAGCTGATGGCCCGTCCCGACGTGGTGGAGATGCACGATGTCACCGCTCAGGGTCCCAATGTCACCCTGTCCCTTTCTCTCCCTTATCTCCCGTTATCCTGATGATGTCCCCATGCTGTCCCTGATGTCCCCTGTGATGTCCCCATTGTCCCCAGCTGGTGGCCCGCCCTGACGTGGTGGAGATGCACGATGTCACCGTGCAGGGTCCCAATGTCACCTTGGGGCTCTCTCCCATTAATATCCCATTGTTTCTATGATGTCCCTGTGATGTTTTTCATTGTCCCCATACTGTCCCCATGCTGTCCCTGATGTCCCCATGCTGTCCCCATTGTCCCCAGCTGGTGGCCCGTCCGGACGTGGTGGAGATGCACGATGTCACCGCTCAGGACCCCAATGTCACCTTGGGGCTCTCTCCCATTAATATCCCATTGTTTCTATGATGTCCCTATGATGTTTTTCATTGTCCCCATGCTGTCCCCATTGTCACTGTGATGTCCCCATTGTCCCCAGCTGCTGGCCCATCCCGACGCGGTGGAGATGCACGATGTCACCGCGCAGGACCCCAATGTCACCCTGAGGCTCTCTGTCCCCTATCTCCCGTTATCCTGATGATGTCCCATGCTGTCCCTATGATGTCTCTCATTGTCCCCATGGTGTCCCCATTGTCCCCAGCTGGTGGCCCGTCCCGACGTGGTGGAGATGCACGATGTCACCACTCAGGACCCCAATGTCACCCTGGGGCTCTCTCCCAATGATAACCCCTTGTCCCTATGATGTTTTTCATTGTCCCCATGCTGTCCCTGATGTCCCCTGTGGTGTCCCCATTGTCCCCAGCTGGTGGCCCGCCCCGACGTGGTGGAGATGCACGATGTCACCGCTCAGGACCCCAATGTCACCCTGGGGCTCTTTCCCATTGTCCCTATGATGTTTTTCATTGTCCCCATGATGTCCCCATGCTGTCCCTGATGTCCCCTGTGATGTCCCCATTGTCCCCAGCTGGTGGCCCGTCCTGACGTGGTGGAGATGCACGATGTCACTGCGCAGGACCCCAATGTCACCCTGGGGCTCTTTCCCATTAATATCCCATTGTTCCCGTGCTGTCCCTATGCTGTCCCCATTGTCACTGTGATGTCCCCATTGTCCCCAGCTGGTGGCCCGCCCTGACGTGGTGGAGATGCACGATGTCACCGCTCAGGACCCCAATGTCACCCTGGGGCTCTCTCCCATTAATATTTGTTTGTCTCCATGATGTTTTTCATTGTCCCCATGCTGTCCCCATTGTCACTGTGATGTCCCCATTGTCCCCAGCTGGTGGCCCGTCCCGACGTGGTGGAGATGCACGATGTCACCGCTCAGGACCCCAATGTCACCCTGGGGCTCTTTCCCATTATCCTGATGATGTTTTTCATTGTCCCCGTGCTGTCCCCATTGTCACTGTGATGTCCCCATGGTGTCCCCATTGTCCCCAGCTGG
>NW_026628795.1:0-1767 GCF_030028575.1 Malurus melanocephalus
CAAATTTCCCCATTTTTTCCCAATTTTCCCAATTTTTCCCGTTTTTTCCCATTTTTCCAGACCGTCTGTTCTACATTTACACCTCGGGTACCACCGGGATGCCCAAAGCGGCCATTGTGGTGCACAGCAGGTGAGGGGGCGTGGCCAGGTGGGCGTGACCAAGGGGGCGTGGCCAGGTGGGCGTGGTCACTTATGAGTATGGTCCATAATGGGTGTGGTCAGTAATGGGTGTGGTCATTTGTGGGTGTGGTCATTGGTGGGTGTGGTCAGGAAGGGTGTTGTCATTAATGGGCGTGGTCATTAATGGGTGTGGTCACAAATGGGCGTGGTCATTGAAGGGTGTGGTCACTACTGGTTGTGGTAATTTAGGGGTGTGGTCAGGAGTGGGTGTGGTCAGGAATGGGTGTGGCCAGGAATGGGTGTGGCCAGGAATGGGTGAGGTCATTTGTGGGTGAGGTCATTGGTGGGCATGGTCATTCATGGGTGTGGTCATTGGTGGGTGTGGTCATCGATGGGTGTGGCCATTGGGTGTGGTCAGTTATGGGTGTGGTCAGGAATGGGTGTGGTCACAAATGGGTGTGGTCATTGATAGGCGTGGTCAGGAATGGGTGTGGTCATTGGTGGGTGGGGTCATTTGTGGGTGTGGTCATTGATGGGTGTGGCCATTGGGTGTGGTCAGTGATGGGCGTGGTCATTGGTGGGTGTGGTCAGAAATGGGTGTGGTCATTGGTGAGTGCGGTCATTGGGTGCGGTCAGGAATGGGTGTGGTCATTTATGGGTATGGTCAGGAATGGGCGTGGTCATTTGTGGGTGTGGTCAGTGGATCAGGAACTTGGTGGATGTGGTCATTGATGGGTGTGGTCAGTAATGGGTGTGGTCATTGGTGGGTGTGGTAATTTGTGGGTGTGGTCAGGAATGGGCGTGGTCATTGATGGGTGTGGTCACAAATGGGCATGGTCAGTAATGGGTGTGGTCATCAATGGGTATAATCCGTAAGGGGCGTGGTCATTGTTGGGTGTGGTAATTTAGGGGTGTGGTCTTTAGTGGGTGTGGTCATTGATGGGCGTGGTCAGGAATGGGCGTGGTCAGGAATTGGTGTGGTCATTTGTTGTGGTCATTGATGGTGTGATCATTGATGGGTGTGGTCACAAATGGGTGTGGTCAGTAATGGGCGTGGTCGGTAATCGGTGTGGTCATTTGTGGGTGTGGTCATTTGTTGTGGTCAGTAATGGGTGTGGTCATTGATGGGTGTGGTCAGTGGGTCAGGTAACTGATGGGTGTGGTCATTGGGTGTGGTCATTGAAGGGTGTGGTCATTAGTGGGTGTGGTCATTGATGGGTGTGGTCAGGAATGGGTGTGGTCATTGATGGGTGTGGTCAGTGGGTCAGGAAATTGGTGGGTGTGGTCCGTAATGGGCGTGGTTTCCAATGGGTGTGGTCATTTATGGGTGTGGTCATTTGTAGGTGTGGTCAGTGGGTCAGGAATTTGATCGGTGTGGTCAGTAATGGGTGTGGTCACTTGTGGGTGTGGTCATGGATGGGTGTGGCTCAGGTGGGCGTGTCCCTGGTGTTTGTGGGCGTGTCCCTGGTGTATTTGTGGGCATGTCCCTGGTGTTTGTGGGCGTGTCCCCGACTGGCCCCGCCCCCTCAGGTATTTCCGCATCGCCTCCTTTGGTTATTTTGCCTTCCGGCTCCGCCCCGATGACGTCATCTACACCAGCCTGCCGCTCTACCACTCTGCAGGTCAGCCTGGCCACGCCCCCTTCCT
>NW_026628796.1:0-1758 GCF_030028575.1 Malurus melanocephalus
ATTAAAAATCAGGTTTTTTTCTCCCAAAAATGGGAATTCTTTCCATAAAAATGGAATTTAAAAAAAAAAAAAATCTTCACCTGAAAATCCGTAATTTTCCCAAAAATAAGAATTTTTAGGTCGTAAAAAATGGGGAATTTTGCCTTAAAAATGGCGATTTTTCCCCTAAAAATGGCGTTTTTCCCCCTAAAAATTTGGAATGTTCTCCTGAAAATGTGGAATTTTTTCTTTATTTTTGGAAAAATCCCAAATTTTTCATTTTTTCCCCATTTCAGGTTCTGCGTGAGCAGCTGGGCGTGCGCTGCCTGCTGGGATTTACGGCCACGGCTTTGCCCTAAAAATGGGGATTTTCTCCCAAAAATTGTAAATTTTTTTTTTTTCCTAAAAAATGAAATTTTAGCTCCTAAAAAATCGGGATTTTTCCCCTAAAAAATGTGAAAATTGTTTTCCCAAAAAAGGAAATTTTAGGTCCTAAAAATGGCAATTTTTTTGCAAAAAAATGGTGATTTTTTTTCCCTTAAAATGGTAGTTTTTCTCCTAAAAAATTGGGAATTTTTCCCTAAAAATGGGATTTTCAATAAACCAAACTTTGCCCAAAAAATCAGGAATTTTTTCGAAAAACCCAAATTTTAGGTCCTCGAAATGGTGATTTTTTTCCTTAAAAATGATGGTTTTTTCACATTAAAACAGCGATTTTTTTTCCAGAAAAACATCCTGAAATCCCAAAAAAATTCTCAAAATTGCATTTTTTCCCAAAATCTCGATTTTTCTCCCCATTTCAGGTTCTGCGTGAGCAGCTGGGCGTGCGCTGCCTGCTGGGATTGACGGCCACGCCTTTGCCCTAAAAATGGCATTTTTATCCAAAAAAAATGGGATTTGTTCCCTAAAAAAATGTGGAATTTTTTTTCCCAAAAATGAGAAATTTTAGTTTCCTAAAAAATTGGGATTTTTCCCTAAAAATGTGGCATTTTTTTTCCTAAAAAATGAAATTTTAGGTCCTAAAAATGGCAATTTTTTGCAAAAAAATGGCGATTTTTTTCCCTTAAAATGGTAATTTTTCTCCTAAAAAATTGGGATTTTTTTCCATAAAAATGGGATTTATAAAAAAAGTGAATTTTCCCCTAAAAATCCATAATTTTTCAAAAAAAAAAAAATTTTAGGTCCTAAAAATGGCGATTTTTTTCCCTAAAAATGGGAATTTTTCCCTAAAAATGGGATTTTCAAGAAAAGCGCATTTTTCCCTAAAAATCCATAATTTTCCCAAAAAAGAGAAATATTAATTCCTAAAAAATGGTGATTTTTCCAAAAAAATGGCGATTCCCCCCCCCAAAAAAGGCTTTTTTTCCCCTAAAAATGTGGAATTTTCTGGAAATTTTTGGAAAAAAAGTTGAAATCTTGATTTTTTTCCCAAAATCTCGGTTTTTTTCCCCAAATTTAGGTTCTCCATGAGCAGCTGGGCGTGCGCTGCCTGCTGGAAGTGACAGCCACGGCCGCTGTTCTGAAAAAATCGGGATTTTTCTCTAAAAAATGTGAAATTTTTTTTCCCAAAAAAGAAAATTTACGTCTCTAAAAATGGCGATTTTTCCAAAAAAAATGGTGGGTTTTTTTTCCTAAAAATGGGAATTTTTCCCCCTAAAAACAGGGATTTTTCCCCTAAAAATTTGAGATTTTTTTTCCCTAAAATTGGAATTTTTTCCCAAAGAATGGGGTTTTCTCCCCAAAAAATAGGATTTTTCTCTTGGAAAATACGGAATTTTT
>NW_026628797.1:0-1822 GCF_030028575.1 Malurus melanocephalus
AGCTGTCGGAATGACCTGGATAAAGCAGCAAAATYCCAGAATATCCCCAGAATTCATCCGAAAAACCAGAAGGACAATCCCCAGAATTAAGGGAAGAAGGGATTTTCCAGCAGCGGCACCGGCCGGGATCAAAAATCCATCTGCTCCGGCGTTTTCCTGGACCCCAGCCCGGACAATTCCCGGATATCCCAAATCATTCCTGGGAATCCAAACCATTCCATGATTCCCACCCAAACCATTCCACAATTCCCTCCCAAATCATCCCACGATTCCAACCCAAACCATTACATGATTCCCACCCAAACCATTCCAGGATTCCAACCCAAAATGTTTCAGGATTCCACCCAAAACTTTCTGTGATTACCACCCAAACCGTTCCACAATTCCCATACAAACCATTCCACAATTCCCACCCAAACCGTTCCACAATTCCCTCCCAAACCATTCCACAATTCCCACCCAAACCATTCCATGATTCCCTCCCAAATCATTCCATGATTCTCTCCCAAACCATTCCACAATTCCCATCCAAACCATCCCATAGGATTCCCTCCCAAACCATTCCACAATTCCCACCCAAACCGTTCCACAATTCCCTCCCAAACCATTCCGTGATTCCCTCCCAAACCATTCCGTGATTTTCTCCCAAACCATTCCCTGATTCCCACCCAAACCATTCCACAATTCCTACCCAAAACCATTCCACAATTCCCTCCCAAACCATTCCACAATTCCCACCCAAACCATTCCACGATTCCCATCCAAACCATTCCACGATTCCCTCCCAAATCATCCCACAATTTCCTCCCAAATCATCCCATGATTCCCTCCCAAACAATTTCATGAATCCAACCCAAACCATTCCATGATTTCCTCCCAAACCATTCCACGGTTCCCTCCCAAACCATTCCACAATTCCCTCCCAAACCTTTCCATGTTTCCCTCCCAAATGGATCCACGATTCCAACCGAAAACATTCCACGATTCCCACCCAAACCATTCCACCATTCCCACCCAAACCATTCCACCATTCCCACCCAAACCATTCCACAATTCCCACCCAAACAAAACCATTCCATGATTCCCACCCAAACCATTCCACAATTCCCTCCCAAACCATTCCAGGATTCCAACCCAAAATGTTCCATGATTCCCACCCAAATTGTTCTGTGATTCCCTTCCAAACCATTCCACGATTCCCTCCCAAACCATTCCACGAATCCCACCCAAACCATTCCATGATTCTCATCCAAACCATTCCACAATTCCCACCCAAACCAAATCATTCCATGATTCCCTCCCAAACCATTCCACAATCCCATGGGATTCCCCACACACAGCACCACCTTCCCACATCCCTCCCTGTCTCCCAGACCCCGCTCCGGCTGCCCCTCCGTGTCCCTGGAATGGGCAGCAGCYGGAGGCGAGGGCCGCTCTGCTCATTTTCCAGGAAATCCAGGGGCACAGAGTGCCCGGGAGAGGCCCATTAGTGCCTGATGGAAACCAGGGACGGCTGCAGGCGCTTCCCAAAATTAAATTAGGGATTGTAAACAGCTCTGCCAGGCCGGGCCTGGACAAACCCTGTGGAGAACGGTCCTGGGGGAAGGGTTTCCAGGGAAAAGGGGGGTTTGGGGCAGCCCAGGGAGGTGGGGGAGGGGAAATGGGATCAAACTCAGGTTTGGTGAAACTCAGGTTGGGAAAATGGGCAGCAAAATCTGGGAGATTCCGGATCCCGGCGTGGCTTTGGGAGGTCGCTGTGCCAGGGGAGGGATGCCATGGCCGGGCATCCCATGGGCATCCTCTGCCGCTGGATTTGGGTCCT
>NW_026628798.1:0-1761 GCF_030028575.1 Malurus melanocephalus
TTTTTTCTCGGATTTTTCTGGGAATTTTGGGGAATCTTTCTGGGAATTTTTCTGGGAATTTTTTCTGAGAATTTATCAGCATTTCCAGGATTTTTCCGGGAATTTTTGGGAATTTTTCTGGGAACTTTTCTGGGAATTTCTGGGAACTTGGGGGAATTTTTCTGGGAATTTTTCAGGGATTTTTTCTGGGAATTTCTGAGAATTTTTCTGGGAATTTTTTGGAATTTTTCTGAGAACTTCTCTTGGAATTTTTGGGCATTTTTCTAGGAATTTTTACAGGAATTTTTCTGGGAATTTCACAGAATTTTGGGCATTTTTCTGGGAATTTTCACAAAATTTTTCTGGATTTTTTTCCAGGAATTTTTGAGAATTTTGGCCATTTTCCTGTGAATTTTGGCCATTTCTCCAGGAATTTTTTCCAGGTATTTTTTTGGGAATTTCCCACCTTGTGAGATATTCCCGTGAGATATTCCCGACAGCACCGCAGGGAATTGTGGGAACGGAACCACAAAAATTGGGAATTCTGGGGATGGAAATTCCCAGAAATTCCCAGAAAAAAACTCAGCAATTTCCAAGAATTTCTGGGAATTTTGGGGAATTTTTCTGGGAACTCTTCTGGGAATTTCTGCGATTTTTTGGGAATTTTTCTGGGAACTTTTCTGGGATTTTTTCCAAGAATTTTTGGGAATTTTTCTGGCATTTTTCTGGCAATTTTTTGAATTTTCCTGGGAATTTCTGGGAACTTTTCTGGAAATTTTTCTAGGAATTTTTCTGAAATTTCTGGGAATTTTTCTGGAAATTTCTGGGAATTTTTCTGGGAATTTTTGGGGATTTTCCTGAGAATTTCTGGGAATTTCTGGCAATTTTTCTGGCAATTTTTCTGGGAATTTTTCTGGGAATTTCTGGGAATTTCAAGAGATTTTTCTGGGAATTTTTCTCGAAATTTCTGAGAATTTCTCTGGGAATTTTTGGGCATTTTTCTAGGAATTTTTGCAGGAATTTTTTCTGGGAATTTCACAGAATTTTGGGCATTTTCCTGGCTATTTTTCTGGGAATTTCTGGGAATTTTTCTGAGAATTTCTCTGGGAATTTGGGGGAATTTTGGGCATTTATCTGGAAATTTCCCTGAGAATTTTTGGGAATTTTTCCATGACTTTTTGCAGAAATTTTTCCAGGAATTTAGGCCATTTTTCCTGAAATTTTGGCCATTTTTCCAGGATTTTTTTCGGGAATTTCYTACCTTGTGGTGCTCCGTGAGATATTCCCGACAGCACCTCAGGGTCTCCTCAGGCTCCGCCCCCCCCAGGGCACAAAGGGAATCCCGGAGCTGGTCCTGAACCTCCGGATCCGGATCCGTCGTCGCGTCCAGCAGCGTCGTCGCCAGCCCTGAAAAATTCACAAAATTCAAAAAAAAATTCCCAAAAAATTCCCAAAATTCCCAAATTTTCACCCTTTGGAATTTTCCCTGAACCCAGAATTCCCAATCCCTGCCTTTTCCCCATTTTTTTCCAATTTTTTTTCCTGACTTTTTCCATTTTTTTTCCCCATTTTATTCCATTTTTCCCCATTTTTTCCCCTTTTTCCCTCCGCATTTTTCCCATTTTTTCCCTTTTTCCCATTTTTCCCCACTTTTTCCCACTTTTTCCCCATTTCTTCATTTCCCCCATTTTTTCCCCAGTTTTCCCATTTTTCCATCTTTTTTTTTCCCCCTTTTTTTTGATTTTTTCCCCATTTTTCCCCATTTTCCCCATTTTTTCCATC
>NW_026628799.1:0-1763 GCF_030028575.1 Malurus melanocephalus
AAAATCAGCTCAGGTTCAGCCACAGCTCCCAGCCAGACCCTCCCAGGACAAAGCCGCAGTGTTGACGCTCCCGTTTCCATCCCAGAAGGATCCAAATCCCTCTCAAAACACCGCCCGAGCCTGGGGCTTTGTGGCTTTGTGGCTTTGTTTGGTTTTGGGGTGGTGTTTTTCCACGGCTGGGATTTTTCTGGGATTCTCTGACCGCTCGGCTGTTGGGAATTTTCCTCTTGGTGTGTCAGGATCACTCCTTGGTGAGGGCATCGAGTAAATCCCGAGGGGAATCGCTTTGCTTTGGCTCTGGAGCTGTTGGAAAGAGCCGAGAAGTCCCCTCTTCCCTCAACTCTGTTCACCTTCCCCCCTCTCYRAGAAACAAAACACCCAAATTTCTGCTTTTTCCCCAATCCCTGCCACCTATTCCCGGCTTTGTTGCTCCATGATGAGCACAGGGACTTTATTTAATCCGGGATCATTGAGCCAGAGGATTCCAGGAGCCCCCGTCCCACCAATCCCCGTATCCGCCCCTGCCGCGGGGCCGGGGGTTTTTCTCTTTGCAGTGGAAGATCTGGAGCGCAACGACGGCTCGGCAGAAAAGCCCTACTTCATGTCCCAAAACCTGAGGAAGCTGCTCAAGAAAACCAACAAAGGGCAGCCGGACGCGTAGCGCCGTGTCCGGAGAGCGCCCAACACCCCCTGGCCCGCGTGGAATTCGCCTCCATGGACCTTGGACCACCCACTCCTCCCCCCGGCGGCGTGGGGGATCTGTAAAATGCAGATTGTTGATGATTCGGCCTCAGATCCTCGGGTTGGTGACGATGACGAGTTTGTTGTCGCTAATGAAGCTGCAGGGACCCCGTGCTGGTGCTGCTCCTGGGTAAAATCTTAATTCCTATGAGGTCAGCCCACTCCAAAATTGGGTTTGATCCCAGTAAATCCTGCGTTCAGAGTTTCCTCAGTGCCTGTGAGGATCCCGGTGCGGAGGGAACGTCCGAACAAACCCGGCAGCTCCTCTTGGGGTGTTTCCATCCACCCCAAAATATTGAATTAGGGTTGTTCATTCCAGCCTGGGATGGGCTGGAATCATTTCCCACCTCTTGCTGCCCTTCGGAGACACCTGAAGGCCCTGTTTTGGGCCCTAATTAATTAATTCATTTAGGAATAAGCTAATTAGCGCTTCTGTAGCCACTTCAGGGGGTGAAGGCGGAGGGGAACGAGGGGGCCGAGAGCAGAATTTGGGGGTTGAGGCTCTGTGCAGCTCTTGTACCTCTCCAGGATCATTGGCTTCCTCTGATTCCTCCCCAAAATCTGTATCCTGTCCCCAAAACCCAGCAGTTCAGGGCAAACCCTTCCCCAGCTTCCCAAATACTTCGCCTGTACGAGGGATTTTGGGAGAAGGGAAAAGGAATTTTGGGTTCATTCCAGGTGATTTTAGCAAAGCCAGTGGCCAGTGGGAAGGTCTGGGGCTTCAGCAGCTCTGGGCGGGATGGGACAAAAGGGTTTTTTGTTATTTTTTTTGAGGTGAAAGGGGGTCAATTAATTAAATTAATTAATTAAATATAACAAAGTAACTTAAACCCAAAATGTAACAGAATTAATCATCTCCCCTCGGACTGGGTGGAGCAGCAGGAGCAGAGCCACCGCCACCGATTTGGCTCTTTTCGGGCTCATTTGTTAAAAAATGATTTAAAGAAATTCTCTGAGGCTTTTGGGGACAATTCCCAGCTCCCAGAGGTTGGAGATTCCCATCTTTCCCCTTCCCAGGCTCC
>NW_026628800.1:0-1831 GCF_030028575.1 Malurus melanocephalus
TCCATCCAAACCCATTCCCAGTCCATCCCAGTCCATCCCAATCCATTCCGAGTCCATTCCCAATCCCATCCCAGTCCATCCCAATCCATTCCAGTCCATCCCAGTCCATTCCAGTCCCTCCCAGTCCATCCCAGTTTATCCCAGTCCATTCCCAGTCCATCCCAGTCCATTCCCAGTCCATCCCAGTCCATCCCAGTTTATCCCAGTCCATTCCCAGTCCATCCCAGTTTATCCCAGTCCATCCCAGACCTTTCTGGTGGCGTGGTTCAGCATCTCTTGCCAGGTCGGGTCGAGCCGATTGGCTCCGTTGGCCACGCCCTGCTCGGCCACGAACACCATTTCCCGCGCCGCGTTGTGCATCCCGGCCGCGCGCTCGTAGCGCAGCGCCGCCTTCTGCGTCTCCTGCTGGGCCTAAAAATTCAAAAAAATTGGGAATTTCTGGAATTCTCTGAAATTCTGGAATTTTTTCCAGGATTTTTTGTGGGTTTTTCCCCCTTTTATTCCTATTTCTTTCCCATTTTTCTCAATTTTTTTCAATTTTTTTCTTATTTTTTCCATTTTTTCTTCCTTATTTTTCCCCTGCTTTTCCCGGATAATTTTCCCATTTTTTTCCTGCATTTTTCCCATAAATTTTCCTATTTTTCCGGTATTTATTTTCCCATTTTCCCTGTTTTTCTCCCAACCCGGCATCCCGGCCGCGCGCTCGTAGCGCAGCGCCGCCCGCTGCGTCTCCTGCTGGGCCTGGAAAATGTGAAAAGGTTTGGGATCAATGGGAGAAGGTTTGGGATCAATGGGAGAAGGTTTGGGATCAATGGGAGAAGGTTTGGGGTCAATTAGTGAAGGTTTAGGACCAATCAGAGAAGGTTTGGGGTCAATAAAAGGTTTGGGATCAATTGGAGAAAGTTTGGGATTCATTGGAAAAGGTTTGCGATCAATAAAAGGTTTGGGATCAATAGGATGGATTTGAGATCAATGGGAGAAGGTTTGGGATCAATGGGAAAAGATCTGGGATCGATTGGAGAAGGTTTGGGATCAATGGGAGAAGGTTGGTGATTGATCAGAGAAGGTTTGGGATCAATGGGATGGATTTGGGATCAATAAAAGGTTTGGAATCAATGGGAGAAGGTTTGGGATTGATCAGAGAAGGTTTGGGATCGATTGGAAAAGGTTTGGGATCAACGGGAGAAGGTTTGGGATCAATGGGAGAAGGTTTGGGATCGATGGGATGGGATTTGGGATGGGTTTGGGATCAATCGGAGAAAGTTTTGGATCAATAAAAGGTTTGGGATCAATGGGATGGATTTGAGATCAATGGGAGAAGGTTTGGGATCAATGGGAGATGGTTTGGGATCAATGGGAGAAGGTTTGGGATCAATGGGATGGATTTGGGATCAATGGGAGAAGGTCTGGGATCGATAAAAGGTCTGGGATCAACGGGAGAAAGTTTGGGATCAACGGGAGAAAGTTTGGGATCAATGGGAGAAGGTTTGGGATCAATGGGAGAAGGTTTGGGATTGATCAGAGAAGGTTTGGGATCGATTGGAAAAGGTTTGGGATCAACGGGAGAAGGTTTGGGATCAATGGGATGGGATTTGGGATGGATTTGGGATCAATGGGAGAAGGTTTGGGATTGATAAAAGGTCTGGGATCAATGGGAGAAGGTTTGGGATCAATGGGAAAAGATTTGGGATCGATTGGAGAAGGTTTCGAATTGATTGGAGAAGGTTTGGGATCGATCAGAAAAAGTTTGGGATCAATGGGAGAAGGTTTGGGATCAATGGGAAAAGATTTGGGATCGATTGGAGAAGGTTTGGGATCAATGGGATGGGGT
>NW_026628801.1:0-1803 GCF_030028575.1 Malurus melanocephalus
TGGGGCTGGGGGTGTTTTGGGGGGTCTGACCCCACTGTCCCCCCAGATACGAAGCCGAACGTGCCCATGGGGTCACTGTGCATTGGGGTGGGGGTGGCAGTGTCACCTCTTTTGGGATTCCCGTGGCTCTGGGGGGCTCCCTGTGGGGTTGCACATTTTGGGTTTTTTTTGGGGTGTCTGACCCCACTCTCCCCCCAGATACGAACCCGAACGTGACGAGTGGGCGCTGGTGGCACCCATGGGGTCACTGCATCGGGGTGGGGGTGGCACTGTCACCCCTCTGTGGGTGTTCTGGGGTTTTTTTGGGGTATTTGTAGGTTTTTAGGGTTTTTGGGGTTTTTTGGGGGGTCTGACCCCGCTCTCCCCCCAGATACGAACCCGAGCGTGACGAGTGGGCTCTGGTGGCACCCATGGGGTCACTGTGCATCGGGGTGGGGGTGGCGGTGTCACCCCTCTGATGGGATCCCCGCGGCTCTGGGGGGGTGTTTTGGGGTATCTGTTGTTTTTAGGGTTTTTTGGGGGTTCTGACCCCGCTGTCCCCCCAGATACGAACCCGAACGTGACGAGTGGGCGCTGGTGGCACCCATGGGGTCACTGTGCATCGGGATGGGGGTGGCACTGTCACCCCTCTGTGGATGTTCTGGGGGTTTTTTGGGGTATCTGCAGTTTTTGGGGTTTTTTAGGGTTTTTAGGGTTTTTTGGGGTGTCTGACCCCACTCTCCCCACCAGATACGAACCCGAACGTGACGAGTGGGCGCTGGTGGCCCCGATGGGGACGCTGTGCATCGGGGTGGGGGTGGCAGTGTCACCTCTTTTGGGGCATTCCCGTGGCTCTGGTAGGGTTTTTTGGGGTATCTGTTGTTTTTAGGGTTTTTGGGGGGTTCTGACCCCACTCTCCCCCCAGATACGAACCCGAGCGTGACGAGTGGGCTCTGGTGGCACCGATGGGGACGCGGCGGATCGGGGTGGGGGTGGCACTGTCACCCCTCTGTGGGTGTTCTGGGGGCTCCCATGGCTCTGGGGGGGATCCCATGGGTCTGGGGGATTTTTGGGTTTTTTTGGGGGTCTGACCCCACTCTCCCCCCAGACACGAACCCGAGCGTGACGAGTGGGCTCTGGTGGCCCCGATGGGGACGCGGCGGATCGGGGTGGGGGTGGCACTGTCACCCCTCTGTGGGTGTTCTGGGGTTTTTTTGGGGTATTTGTAGGTTTTTAGGGTTTTTTGGGGGGTCCTGACCCCGCTGTCCCCCCAGATACGAACCCGAGCGTGACGAGTGGGCTCTGGTGGCCCCGATGGGGACGCGGCGGATCGGGGTGGGGGTGGCACTGTCACCTCTTTTGGGATTCCCGTGGCTCTGGGGGTGTCTGTAGGATTTTAGGGTTTTGGGGGGTGTCTGACCCCACTCTCTCCCCCCAGATACGAACCCGAGCGTGACGAGTGGGCGCTGGTGGCCCCGATGGGGACGCGGCGGATCGGGGTGGGGGTGGCAGTGTCACCCCTCTGATGGGATCCCCGTGGCTCTGGGGGGTGTTTTGGGGTATCTGTACGTTTTTAGGGTTTTTTGGGGGTTCTGACCCCGCTCTCCCCCCAGATACGAACCCGAGCGTGACGAGTGGGCTCTGGTGGCCCCGATGGGGACGCGGCGGATCGGGGTGGGGGTGGCGGTTCTCAATCGCCTCCTTTACGCCGTGGGAGGGTTCGATGGCAGCGCCCGCCTGAGCTCAGCGGAGCGGTACCACCCCGAGAGGGACCGGTGGCAACCGATCGCCCCCATGGCCACCGTGCGCAGCGGGGCAGGTGCG
>NW_026628802.1:0-1781 GCF_030028575.1 Malurus melanocephalus
GTTCCCCAGCCAGGCTCTGTGTCTGGACAAGCCCTCCGCAGCTGTTTTCCAGCTCTTGCCTAACAAAGAGCACTTTCACGGCTGCGGGAAGGGCTCGGGGCCGGCATTTCCAGGCATTTCCAGCTGGGCTGCGAGCAGAGGGGCCCGGGAGCCCCCCCGAGCGGCCCTCGGGGCTGTGTGGGCGCTCAGCCCCGGCCAGGGGCACTGCAGCCCCCGAGGGGGGCACCGAGGGGCAGGAACGGGCTGGAACTGGGGACATTCCCTTGTCTGCCATCCCGAAAATATCCCTGAGCTTTTCCACCGCACAAACCCCACACCCAGGGGCAGGAACGGGCTGGAAATGGGGGCATTGCCTTCCCTGCCAGCCTGAAAACATTCCCGAGATTTTCCACAGCCCCCGGGGGCACCCAGGGGCAGGAACGGGCCCTGAAACCCCCCGGAACTGGGGTCACTCCCTTCTCTGCCCCCCAAAAATATCCCGGAGATTTTCCACCGCCCCAAACCCCACAGCCAGGGGCAGGAACGGGCTGGAACTGGGGGCATTGCCTTCCCTGCCAGCCTAAAAACATTCCCGACATTTTCCACAGCCCCCGGGGACACGAAAGTGCTCTGCCCACCCTGGGACCAGGGACATTCCCTTTCCTGTCCCCTGAAAACATTCCCGAGCTTTCCCCCTGCCCCCTTCCCACCTTCCCCCCAGCCCAGCCCGCCTGGAGCGGGGAAATTCAGCTTCTCCCGGGGGGCTCCCGGAGCTTTTTCCCCTCCCAGTCCCACTCCCCGCTGCCCCTTCCCCTCTCCCGTCTGCACCGGGGCCCTTTTCCCCTCCTTTCCCCTCTCCCGGCTGGACCAGGATCGTTTTTTCCCCCATTTCCCCTCTCCTTGTGTCCCTCTCCCCGCTGCCCGTGCCCCTTTCCCGTCTGGACCAGGACAGTTTTTTCCCTCATTTCCCCTTTCCCGGCTGCACCGGGGCAGTTTTTTCCCCTCTCCCCGCTGCACCAGGACCCTTTTTCCCCTCCTTTCCCCTCTCCCCACTGCCCGTGCCCCTCTCCCCGATGCCTGTTCCCTTATCCCTGCTGCACCAGGACAGTTTTTTTCCCCTCCTTTCCCCTCTCCCTGCTGCCCGTGCCCCTCTCCCCGCTGCACCGGGGCCCTTTTTCCCCTCATTTCCCCTCTCCCCGCTGCCCGTGCCCCTTTCCCCGCTGCACCGGGGCCGTTTTTCCCCTCTTTTCCCCTCTCCCGGCTGCACCGGGGCCGTTTTTCCCCTCCTTTCCGCTCTCCCGTCTGCACCGGGGCAGTTTTTTCCCCTCTCCCATCTGCACCAGGACCCTTTTTTCCCTCCTTTCCGCCCTCCCCGCTGCCCGTGCCCCTTTCCCGTCTGGACCAGGGCCGTTTTTTTCCCCTCTTTTCCCCTTTCCCGGCTGCACCGGGGCCCTTTTATCCCCTTTCTCCGCTGCCCGTGCCCCTTTCCCGGCTGCACCGGGGCCGTTTTTCCCCTCCTTTCCCCTTTCCCGGCTGCACCGGGGCCGTTTTTTCCCCTCCTTTTCCCTCTCCCGACTGGACCAGGATAGTTTTTTCCCCCATTTCCCCTCTCCTTGTGTCCCTCTCCCCGCTACCCGTGCCCTTCTCCCGGCTGCACCGGGGCCGTTTTTTCTCCTCCTTTCCGCTCTCCCCGCTGCCCGTGCCCCTTTCCCGTCTGGACCAGGACAGTTTTTTCCCCCATTTCCCCTTTCCCGTCTGGACCAGGACAGTTTTTTCCCCTCCTTTCCCCTCTCCCCACTGCA
>NW_026628803.1:0-1813 GCF_030028575.1 Malurus melanocephalus
GGGGATTTTTGGCAATTTTTTTGGAAATTGTTTGGGGGAATACTTTTTTAATTTTTGTGGTATTTTTTGGGGAATTTTTTTTGGATTTTTGTAGGGGAAGAGAATTTTTTTGGGAATTTCATTTTGGGAATTTCTTGAAGGAATTTTATAGGGTGGGAATTTTGGGGGACTTTTTTTTATTTTTGGGGGAATATTTGGGCATTTTTGGGATTTTTTCTGGGAATTTTTTCAGGAAATTTTTTCCTGCACATTTTTTGTGAATTTTTTTGGGAACTGTTGTTGGGAAATTTTTTTGTTCGAATTTCCTGGGAATTTTTCTGGGAATATTTTGGAATTTTTTCTTGATTTTTTTGGGGGGAATTCTGTTAAGGAATTTCTTGCTGGATTTTTTTTCAGGGTTTTTTTCGGGAATTTTTCTGGGATTTTTTTTTTAATTTTTCTGGGAATTTTTTTGGGAATTCTTTTCAGGATTCTTTTTGGTGGGAATTTTATGGGAATTTTTTCTGTTAATCTTTTTGAGAATTTTTTCACGATTTTTTTGTGAATCTTTTCAGAAATTCTTTTCGGGAATTTTTTTTTGTGGTAATTTTCTAAGAAATCTTTCTGGGAATTTTTTTTCTGCATACTTTACATGGATTTTTTTTCAGGAATTCTTTTTTTGTGGGAATTTTTTCAGGAATTTTTTCAGGATCCTTTTTGTGGGAAATTTTTTATGAGAATATTTTCGAGAATTTTTTCAGGATTTTTTTCATGACTTTTTTTGGGAATTCTTTATTTGTGGGAATTTTCTGGGAATTTTTTCGGCAATTCTTTTCGGGATTTTTTTTGTGGGGATTTTTTGGGATTTTTTTCGGGATCTTTTGGGGATTTTTTTTCGCAATTTTTTGTGAATTTTTTCGTGATTTTTTTGGGGAAATTTTTTTTTGTGGGAATTTTTTGGGAAATTTTCTCGGAATGTTTGGGGATTTTTTTTGTGAATCTTTTCGGGATTTTTTTCTTGTGGAAATTTTCTTTTTAATTTTTTCTGGGATTTTTTTTCTGCATACTTTACATGAAGTTTTTTCAGGATTTGTTTTATTGTGGAATTTTCTGGGAATTTTTTCTGTTTTTTTTCCCTGCATATTTTTCGTGAATTTTTTTCCGGAATTCTTTTTTTGTGGGAATTTTATGGGAACATTTCTGGGAATCTTTTCGGGATTTTTTCATGAATTTTTTTTGAGAGCTTTTTTTTTTGTGGGAATTTTTTCTGGGATTTTTTTTCGGAATTCTTTCGTGAATTTTTTTGGGAATTTTTTAGGAATCCTTTTTGGGATTTTTTGGCATTATTTTGGAATTTTTTCGTGAATCTTTTCGTGAATTTTTTCGAGAATTTTTTTGTGGGAATTTTTTCAGAATTTTTGGGGAATATTTTCTGGGATTTTTTTCTGGAATTTTTTCATTCTTTTCTCATTAATTTCCTCAGAAACTTTTTTTTTGTGGAATTTTCTGGGAATTTTTACTGGGGTGGGAATTTTTCGTGAATTTTTCTGCATATTTTTTGTGAATTTTTCAGGAATTCTGTTTTTGTAGGAATTTTCTGGGAACTATTTTGGGAATCTTTTCGGAATTTTTTCGTGAAATTTTTTCGGGAATTTTTTTTTGGTGGGAATTTTCTAGGAATTTTCTCCGGCAATTTTCTCGGGATTTTTTCATGAATTTCCTCACAATTTTTTTTTTTTAATTTTTCAATTTTTTTTTTATTTTTCCCCGCGCTCCCTCAGGTGCACCAGGAACGCGCCTTCGACCCCGAGCGCCCCTTCGTGTCCTTCCGCCG
>NW_026628804.1:0-1865 GCF_030028575.1 Malurus melanocephalus
CATGCAGGTTAGACTTAGAATTCACTATTCAAATCCCTCGAGCCTATCAAAAATGGCCCCCAGACCACATTAATGATCCTGTCTCCTTTTTTTTTTTTTTTTTTTTTTTTTAAAGATATATATATAGTTGACTGGAAAATTTATTATTTTTGTCTTGCATGTTGAGGAATTTGGAAATTTTATTTTCTCTAAAACAAATGGGTATAAGGCATATAGGTCCCAGCTTGATCATCTTGGTGGCTGAAGTTTGTGTCAAAACTTGATTTTGAGGGAAAGAAGTTTCTATTCTGTAACACATTAACTTAATTTCAGAAAGTATAAGGAGAGATGGGAAACTCTGGGGGAGCCAAGAAGCACTTAATTTAAAATACAAATGCAAGGGAGCAATGCTTCTCCTTAATTTTTTTTTTAATAGCTCACTATTACTGCGTGTAATCTTACTGTAGGTGACTTTCTATAGGAAAACTGTTCATTTGTCTGAGCTGGATGGCGTTCAGAGTAAAGCTTTGGATATAATGTTGGTGATTCCTGCAGTTCTGAAAACCCCATCTTCTACCTGTAACAGCCTGCAGTAGGGAGTTTGGGATTAAAAATTCAGTGTCAGAGACCAAATCTGTCTTGTATTCAGTACCTGAAAACCACCAAATTACTGTGGGTACCATTGCTGAAATACTCAGCAAGTAAATTCTTTCCCTGTGCATCATTGCAAATGTGTAGAGCCTGGTTATAATTAAATTAGTTACTGCTCTCAAGTTTCTTTTATTTGGTTTATTGAAAGAAATCCTACTTGTGAGCCTAGAAACTAAAGAGAACTGAAATGATGAACAGTGTTATTTTGTTTGTATGTTCTTCACAAACAAACCACTCTTTCGTCTCTGGTAATGTTCTGAATGCCACTATGCTCGATGAAATGTGACAGTTTTCCACACTTAAATTTAAGAAGTTTGAATAGGGTGGGCTGGGGGAAGGGCAAGAGGGGGAGGACGGGAGGAGGAGGAGATTGCCTGCGGTCTCCTTTTCATGAGGTAAGCGGTGAGCTGGTTAGTGCATCTTGATTCTGAAGCTTTATTTCTTTTGTACCTTGCTCTGACTATTGCTTTCTCTGACTTTTGAGTGCATTTCCCTGCTTCATTGGTCCCTTTCAGCTGAGCTCTTGCAGGTAGGTAGTATTTTAGAAAACGTTAGAGAAGAGTGAAATTTTAGTAAATAAGTAAATAAAACTTGTTTATTTTACAGGCTAAGGTGGGTGTGAGGGGGGATTTCCCCCTTTAGTAAAGCATGTTGTTGACTTGTTATTTCTAATGCCAGACGGTTCAGAGACAGTAGATGATAACAGGAGTTGGCTGCTCTTGGTCTGATAGGATGACAAAATGATGGATATATCTCCTGGTTTGAGGTACTCTCTTTGCATTAGGAGAGTGCAGGGCGGTTGTGGGTTTTTTTCTGTTGGCGTTCTTGCATATGGATGAACAAGGCAGCCCACTCCTTCTGTAGCAGAGTGGAACTTCTTATAGCCCTGGAAAAGAGCTTGCTTATGCAGAAATTATTTCTTTTAAAATATAATTTCTTCCCAGAGTAAAATTTTGGGGGATGGATATGCTTTTTTTCTTTTTTTTTTTTTTTTTGTGCAGTAAAGGTAGGTTGCTGGCAGGGAGAAGAGAGATTCCTTCCAGAACCTCAGTTCGCTCATCCCATTTTATAATTCCAGTGCATGGGCAAGAAGTTCCTTTGCTTGTGTTAAGTGAAAGCCAGAAACATTTTGTTTATCCAGGCACTGACTGATATGTCTTTGGCCTCCCTCACAAGCAAATGTAGACCTTTTTTTTAACTTTTTTTGTTTGTTTGTTTTTTGGCTTTTTTTTTTT
>NW_026628805.1:0-1817 GCF_030028575.1 Malurus melanocephalus
AAGGGAAGGGAAGGGAAGGGAAGGGAAGGGAAGGGAAGGGAAGGGAAGGGAAAAGAGAATTGCATTGTGCTTAATACTTTTCAGCCGCTACATAGGCAGCTGAAACATGAAAGGAAGAATGAGATCCACAGATGTTAATAAATTGTAGTTTTATCAGTATGTCCAGAAGTATCTGTTACTGTATTGAGAATGTAAATATATAAATACTCCAAAAGCTTCTACACCTTTTGAATTCCCTACTGTGTTCTTGAAGACAGTGGCACAATTTACTGGGGTTCTTCACCTTATTTTACTTTCAGAATACTCAATTAAAATTTGTAATTATCTTGAYTGTTGTGACTTTGGTAAGTTTGTGAATAGAGCTCCATTCACATCAAAAGGGATTAAATGCTGGTGTTTTCTTTGTTTTCTTTTTCCTCCCCCTGCCCTTTGCTGCTGTGCGGTTCAAGTTCAGCAGTGAATGATTTTGAATTTTTTCAAGCATATAAAGTCACTATAAACAGTGACMGAAAGAAAGGTCATTCGTTGTGGTTTCTGCTGATTTTTATTCATACAGTTGTAACAAAAGCAATTGGATGACTGCTGAGAAGCATAAAACTGTATCAAAGGGCACACCTTAAAGCATTGTGAATGTAATCTGTAAAGAAAGCAATCATCACCATTTTGGAGTGTTTCAGCTCTAGAAGGATCTTAGTATGTGCTTGTTAATCAAATTAGTTCTGAGACAACACCTTTTTTTTGGTGAAAAATGGGGAACTGTCATGTTGTTAAAACACCTTAACAGTGGGATATCACTCCATGAAGCTGAGGTCCCTGCAGTAAGGACTGTGCCCTCTGYCTCTTCCTCTCCTGTGCCTTCCCCCACTCTTTCCATCCAGTCAGTGTTTTACATGTGTGCRGTGAGAAATATGATCAAACTTTGGGCAAAACAAAATCTAAGAGTGATTGTGAGAGAAAAGACTGAAAGTTTCATCCATCCAGTCCAGTGCCTGATACTGGGAGAGCTTTTCACTGCACTGTTATGCTATGAGCCAGAGCTAAAATGTGCYATCGAAGACATCTTTTGTTCGTTTGGCTTTGGTGAATATGAAATGGAATTAAGACAAGACAGAGTTAATGCAGCCTCTCAGGAATGTGAGCTGTGAACTATCTGCTACTGAGCTGTATCCACCCAAAGGCACCTCTTCCATTTTACAGACACATAATCCCACTCATCACTAAAAGCTTTGCCATAGACTGTAGAATCTTTYAATTTTTATTGAGACATGTTAAAATTCAATTTGTATCTATTAATGAATGAAATACCAAGAATTTTAAACCATTTCAAACCCCTTTGTTCCATTTTATGATGCTTCTGGACTTTAAGAAAAAAAAAAACAAAATAAGACAACATATTCAGGAGAGAGAAATAATTTTTTTTTAATCAAATAATGTTTCACTCTGACATTATTTGAAATTATAGATTATTCATTTTGTGATTTCAAGAATAGTGACTAATCCAGACCACAGCATATCTCACACATCAGAAGAGTTTTGCAGTAGTTAAGGTGAACAATACCATGGGGGCAAACGTGGGCTTAATTTACTCCTTTTTTATTATTTTCTCTGACATGTTCTATTGGATAAGTCTACTTTCCTTTCACTTTTAAACACGGATATAATGTAGAATAAGATATTTAAACTATTTTGAAATACTTATATCTCTCTTCCTCTTTTTTTTTTTTTTTTTTTTTTTTTTTTTTTTTTTATTCATGTCTTCCCATATCAATCAAATTTGCTAGTTCTGTGACAGTATCTTCTGAACATTATCAAATTAT
>NW_026628806.1:0-1822 GCF_030028575.1 Malurus melanocephalus
ACTGGGAGTGACTGTGTCTGCACTGGGGACCACTGAGATCATAGTGACAGTGACTGGGACTGTACTAGGGGCTACTGGGTGCAACAGGGATCATACTGGGAGCAGCTGGGAGCAACTGGAACCATGCTGGAGGTAACTAGGACCACACTGAGGGTGACTGGGATCACACTGGGAGTGAGGAGGAGCATGCTGGGGGAATTTGCACCACATTGGGGGCAACTGGGATATACTGGGGCCACATTGGGTCTGGAAGTTGCTGTGGGCAACTGGAATCATACTGAAAGCCACTGGGAGGAATTGATAGTGACTAGGATCATGCTGGAGGTAACTGGGATGTACTGGGAAAGGCAGGGAGTCACAGGGATCATACTGTGAGTAACTGAAACCGTGTCCAGAGCAAGTGGACCCATGCTGGGATCATTCTGGGAGTGACTGGGATCATGCTGGGAATGGCTTGGCACTGACAAGAAGTGGCTGGCATAATACTGGAAGCTACTGGGGTCATTGACAGGGAGCAACTGGGATCACAATGGGGACTTTTGACATCATCCTGGGAGTTACTGAGACTGAACTGGGAGTGGCTACGATCATACTGGGATCATGCTGGGGGTGACTGAGATTAGATTAGGTGTGAATGGAAATTTACTGGGAGGTTTGGGTTATGGGGAGTGTCACGATCCGCTCAACCTAAAGCGGGGGTCGTGATAGGTTCTTTTTGGAATCTCAGAGTGCAAAAGAAAATGAGAGGCAAATATATATGCTTCAAATAATCAGGGACAATTTATTTGGGTATTTTGCGATAGAAGAGGGTGAGAGAGAGAGAGAGAGAGCGAAGAAGAGACAGAGAGAGAGAGAGAGTGGGTCATATAGCTACCAGCTGACGAGGTCGTCCAAGGTCCCACGGTGATCGTCAGTCTGTAGTTAGGGAGATCTCGGGGTGGTCTCCTCGGAGGAGACTTTTTATAGTCTTTTTTCAAAGCGAGTGGCTGCAGGCCAGGAGGGGGTTGCAAGTCATGAGTTGGCCACGTAGAATTGGCTCGGACTACCCCAAAGCAGGTGTGCAATAAGGTGGGCATGGTGACCTGATGTAGGTTCTTGGGGCATGAAAAGAATAGGGGGTGTTCTTCAAACAAGCCAGTGATGCATGGGTAGGACTCGCTGTCCCAGAAGCTGCGGCTCAGACCCCCTTCAAGAGAAGAGTCTCCCCCCCTGCTTTTCTTCCACTCGGGTCTTTTTTTTTGGGGTGTCCATGATAATCGTGAGACAGTCACGGATCTTTAGTACGGTCTCTTACACAATCCAACAGAAACCTTTAGCAACAGCTCAAACAACCAGCAAACACAGCCCAGCTCTGCAGGCTCAGAGCAGCAGAAGGAGCCCCCATGGCTGCCGACGCAGCTGCAGTGGGAAAGGCACAATGCCTTCCACAAGAGCTGGATGCTGGCCATCCTCAACATGGGAGTGTGACACAGACAAGGAACACATGGGCCAGGGCACAGTGCTGCTCTGATCCTTGGSGCCTGGGGAGCACTGAAATMAGCAGSTGTGGCAGAGTCCCTGCCAAAGCAGGGCTGCCACCCCCCGAGCCCTGGCAGCACCGGTGCCTGTCTCCTGCCCCAGAGACCTGCGCCCCTGGGGGGCTTCTCTGCCAGAGGGCAGCCAAAGCCAGTATGCAATGGTGTCTGTGCTCCTTCCTACAGGTGGCTGTAAGAGACCGTACTAAAGATTCGTGACTGTCTCACGATTATCGATGTACACCCCCAAAAAGACCCGAGTGGAAGAAAAGCGGTGGGGGGGGGGGACTCTTCTCTTGAAGGGGGTC
>NW_026628807.1:0-1830 GCF_030028575.1 Malurus melanocephalus
GATGGGGTTGAAGGACACAGCCACTCCCCAGTGGTGGATCCACTTGTGCCCCATTACAMACCCTGACTGACCCTGCCCAGGTCTGGGTAATTAAAATCTCAATTAGGGATTTGTGTTGGTGTGCAGGCAGCCAGTGTGGGGTGTCTGGAAATCCCAAAGCTGGGCTTCAGAGGGGCCTGCCATGATCACAGCCCATGGATTAAACTAAAACGGGGTCAGAGTGGTGCCCGTGGCTCTGTGGGGAGTCACAAATGGGGAATCACAGAATCCTGGAATGGGGTGGGTGGGAAGGGACCTTAAAGCTCATCCCATTCCAACCCCATGGCAGAGACACCTCCCACTGTCCCAGGGTGTTCCAATCCCAATGTCCAATGGCCTGGGACACTCAAAGGGATCCAGGAATTCTCTGGGAATTCCATCCCAGSCAGGAATTCCCAATTCCCCAGATCCCACCCCAATCTCCCCTTTTCCACTCTGATCCATTCCCTGTGTCCTGTCCCTGCAGCCCTTGGCCCCAGTCCCTCTCCAGCTCTCCTGGAGCCCCTGGAATGTTCTGGAAGCTCTCCCTGGATCCTTCCCTTCTCCAGGGGAACATTCCAGATCTCCCAACCTGACAAACCCCACAGGGCTCTCCCTCATCCACGTTCTGCAGGTGCCAACAGCACCTCAAACCGCTTTGTCCCCAAAGGGAACCCTGCGGAGCTTTGGGACGAGAACAGAAATTGTGAGAATTCTAATTGAAATGAGAATGGAAATGAGAATGGAAACGAGAATAGAATCAAGAATGGAAATGAGAACAGAAACGAGAATGGAAAAAGAATGGAAACAAGAATGGAAACAAGAAGGGAACCGAGAATGGAAACGAGAATGGAACAGAAATGAGAATGGAAACGAGAATAGAGAATGGAAACAAGATCGGAACAGAAACAAGAATGGAAACAAGAACGGAAATGAGAACGGAAACAAGAATGGAAACGAGAATGGAAATGCAAATGGAAACGAGAATGGAAAGTAGAATGGAAATGAGAATGGAAACGAGAATGGAAACGAGAATGGAGACGAGAATAGAATCAAGAATGGAAACAAGAAAGGAACAGAAACGAGAATGGAAACAAGAATGGAAATGAGAACGGAAATGAGGATGGAAACGAGAATGGAACCGAGAATGGAAATGAGAACAGACAATGGAAACGAGAATAGAGAATGGAAACAATGGAAATGAGAATGGAAACGAGAACAGAAATGAGAATGGAAATGAGAACGAAAACAAGAACGGAGAATGGAAACAAGAATAGAGAATGGAAACAAGAATGGAAATGAGAACCGAGAATGGAAATGAGAATGGAAATGAGAACAGAAATGAGAACAGAAACGAGAACGGAGAATGGAAACAAGAATAGAGAATGGAAATGAGAACAGAGAATGGAAATGAGAATGGAAACGAGAATGGAAACGAGACTAGAGAATGGAAACGAGACTAGAGAATGGAAACGAGAATAGAGAATGGAAATGAGAATGGAAATGAGAACGGAAACGAGAACAAAGAATGGAAATGAGAACGGAAACAAGAACGGAGAATGGAAACGAGAATAGAGAATGGAAACGAGAATGGAAAGGAGAACGGAAATGAGAACAGAGAATGGAAACGAGAATGGAAATGAGAACGGAGAATGGAAATGAGAAAGGAAACAAGAACAAAGAATGGAAATGGGAATGGAAATGAGAACGGAAACGAGAACAAAGAATGGAAATGAGAATGGAAATGAGAACGGAAACGAGAACAGAGAATGGAAATGAGAATGGAAATGAGAATGGAAATGAGAATGGAAA
>NW_026628808.1:0-1818 GCF_030028575.1 Malurus melanocephalus
TCCCAGCTCTGTTCCCTTCCCTGGACACTCCAGCCCTGCCATGTCCCTCCTGAGTGGAGGGGCCCAGAGCTGGGCACAGCTGACACAAAACAGCCAAGGGCTCAGTGAGCTGCACAAGCTTCACTCCAAACAGCTTTAAACCCACACACGAGGAGCTCCCCACTATCCCAACACTCCTCAGATTCCCTCCGAGCTCTTGGACAGCCCTGCTCATGTCCCAGGGGGATTCATTCCCTGGTTTGTGGGATCCTGCAGGACCTCGCCTCGCGAAGCTCAGTCCTTCCCCTGCAGCTGCACAAAGCTTCCGAGCTGAGGAGATCTCACCCCAGGAATTCCCACAGAACGGGAGCAGGCCACAAAACTCCAGCTGTATGGAGAATGGTTTTGGAAACTGCTGCTGTTTCTAGAAGTGGGTGATGGAAACAAGGCTGGGCCCTTCAGCTCRGGGCAAGGCTTTTGCTCAGCTCTGTCAAGGCCAAAGCTCTGCTCCAGAGCCACGGGAGGTCTCTCCACCAGGACCACATCTGACACGGGGAGTCTCTCCTGAGCCTCTCCTGCCTCCTTCGGGCTGCTGCTCTTGTTGACACAACACCATCAAAGGCACCTTCCCCTGCTCACAAATGGAAACCTGATCCTCCGAGCCCAGCAGCTCCCACTGCCGGCCCGGGGCTGCGGGAGAGCCGAGCCCAGGGAACCACGGGGATGGGGGAGCCACGGGAACAGGGGAATCATGGGGACAGGGGAACCATGGGAACAGGGGAGCCACGGGCACCAGGGAACCATGAGAACAGGGGAGTCACGGGCACAGGGGAACCATGGGGACAGGAGAGAGGAACCACGGGGGAGGAGCCCAGGGGAACCACGGGGATGGAGAAGCCACGGGCACCGGGGAGCCATGGACATGGGGGAGCCACGGGCAAAGGGGCTGCAGGGAGAGATGAGCCCAGGGGAACCACGGTGGAGCCATAGGCACAAGGGAACCACGGGGACAGGGGAGTCATAGCACGGGGGAACCACGGGCACAGCGGAATCACGAGCACAAGGGAGCCACAGGTACGGGGGCTGCTGGGAGAGCCGAGCCCAGGGAGCCACGGGCACAGGAGAGCCACAGGTACGGGGGCTGCAGGGAGAGCTGAGCCCAGGGAGCGACGGGCACAGAGAGGGAGTCCCCTGCCCCGTACTCAGGCCACCCAGGGGCTTCAGGCACAGCCTTAGGGCTGGAGGTCTCTGCTCATGGCCAGGCTGGTGCAGAGGGAGGGTCAGCCCCATCCCGAGGTGAGGGCAGACAGGGGCAAAGCGCCACACGAGGGAGTTTTTCCTCCAATCCTGGTTTGATCCCGAAATCCTGAGAAAGCTGAGGAGCTTCSCCACCTCCCCAGTGGGACTGCAGAAGAGAAAACACCGAGAGCCAAGACTGGGGAGGGTTCCTCGGCAGCTGAAGGGTGGYCCAGGGCAGCAGCACCAGGAGTGTCCTCCCAGGACAGAGGAAGCGCAGCCTCTAGGCTCCTCTGATATTTGACAGATGGATTTTACAGCCTGGCAGTAGCAAAATGCACAGGGACAGGGACATGGGAGGGACGGGGCTCTTGCAGCCCTCCTGCCTTCCCAGAGAGTGTAGGGAACGTGGGATGATCAAACAGATGCAAGAGCAGGAGGCGCAAACCCTGCAGGACTTCAGCTGGAATTCCTCTCCCTGCAGAGCCCCRGCCTTCCCAGCACCATTCCTGACTTCACAGGCACAACAGGCTCAGTTTYAAAGGGAAAAGCTTTTCACCTTTGTGCCATAAGCCCCTGGGAGCGCTGGCAAAGCTCCTGGCC
>NW_026628809.1:0-1820 GCF_030028575.1 Malurus melanocephalus
CATTGGGGACACCATTGGGGACATCATTGGGGACACCATTGGGGACATTGGGGACACCATTGGGGACATTGGGGACACTGGGGACATCATTGGGGACATCATTGGGGACATCATTGGGGACATTGGGGACATCATTGGGGACATTGGGGACACTCAGGTGTCACACAGGTGTCACTCAGTGTCACTCATTGTCCCCAGGACTATCTGCACTCCCTGGGTAAAGCCCGCACCGCTCAGGTTCAGTGACACACAGGTGACACTCAGGTGACAGTGATGACACAGATGTCACACTCAGGTGTGTCAGGTGACACAGGTGACAATGGTGACACTCAGGTGACAATGGTGACACAGATGTCCCCTGTGTCCCCAGGATTACCTGCACTCTCTCGGTAAAGCCCGCATGGCTCAGGTTCAGTGACACAGATCACACAGGTGACACAGGTGACACTCAGGTGTCACTCAGCTGTCCCCAGGTGTGTCACAGATGTCACTCAGTGTCACTCATTGTCCCCAGGATTATCTGCACTCTCTGGGTAAAGCCCGCACGGCTCAGGTTCAGGGGTGTCACAGATGTCACTCAGGTGTCACTCAGGTGACAGTGGTGACACACAGGTGACATTGATCACTCAGGTGTCACACAGTGTCACTCTGATGTCACTCAGGTGTGTCACAGATGTCACTCAGGTGTCAGTGGTGACACAGGTGACACTCAGGTGACAATGGTGACACAGGTGTCCCCTGTGTGTCCCCTGTGTCCCCAGGATTATCTGCACTCTCTGGGTAAAGCCCGCACGGCTCAGGTTCAGTGACACTGATGACACTCAGGTGACAATGGTGACACTCAGGTGACAATGGTGACACTCTGTCCCCTGTGTCCCCAGGATTATCTCCATTCCCTGGGTAAAGCCCGCACGGCTCAGGTTCAGTGACACACAGGTGACAGTGGTGACACAGATGGCACGCTGATCGTGCAGGTGTCACTCAGGTGTCACTCAGTGTCACACACTGTCCCCTGTGTGTCCCCAGGACTATCTGCACTCTCTGGGTAAAGCCCGCACTGCTCAGGTTCAGTGACACTGATGTCACACTGATCACACAGGTGTCACTCAGGTGTGACACAGATGACACAGGTGACAATGAGGTGACACAGGTGACACTCAGGTGACAGATCTGTCCCCTGTGTCCCCAGGATTATCTCCACTCTCTGGGTAAAGCCCGCACTGCTCAGGTTCAGTGACACAGATGGCACTCAGGTGTGACACAGGTGACACTCAGGTGACAATGGTGACACACTGTCCCCTGTGTGTCCCCAGGACTATCTCCACTCCCTGGGCAAAGCCTGCACTGCTCAGGTTCAGTGACACAGGTGACACACAGGTGACACACAGATGTCACTCAGGTGACAATGGTGACACTCAGGTGTGTCACAGCTGTCCCCAGGTGACACTCAGGTGTGTCACAGGTGTCACTCATTGTCCCCTGTGTGTCCCCAGGACTATCTGCACTCCCTTGGTAAAGCCCGCACGGCTCAGGTTCAGTGACACTGATGGCACTCAGGTGACACTCAGGTGACAGTGGTGACGCACAGGTGACACTCAGGTGACACACAGGTGACAATGCTGTCCCTGTCCCCAGGACTATCTGCACTCTCTCGGTAAGGCCCGCACGGCTCAGGTTCAGCGCGACGCCCGCGTGGGAGAGGCCGAGGCCAAACGGGACGCGGGAATACGGGTGAGACAAACTGGTTTATACTGGTTTAGACTGGTTTATACTGGTTTATACTGGTTTAGACTGGTTTATACTGGTTTATACTGGTTTAT
>NW_026628810.1:0-1829 GCF_030028575.1 Malurus melanocephalus
AGCAGAGCCTGCAGCTTCTGGACCTGGGATGGGGACAATTGGGGACAATGGGGACAATTGGGGACACCTGGGGACACCTGGGGACAGCCCTGAGCATCATGGGCTTGAGGAGAGCCTGCAGCTTCTGGACCTGGAATGGGGACAATTGGGGACAATTGGGGACAATTGGGGACACCTGGGGACACCTGGGGACAGTTATGGACAGCTGGGGACAGCTGGGGACAGCTGGGGACAGTCCTGAGCACATGGGCTTCAGCAGAGCCTGCAGCTTCTGGACCTGGAATGGGACATGGGGACAGCTGGGGACACCTGGGGACAGTTATGGACAGCTGGGGACAGTTATGGACAGCTGGGGACACCTCGGGATGGCTCTGAGCACCTGGGGACAGCCCTGAGCACATGGGGACAGCTGGGGACAATTGGGGACAGCTGGGGACAGCTGGCGACAGCCCTGAGCACATTGAGCAGAGCCTGCAGCTTCTGGACCTGGAATGGGGACAATGGGGACAATTGGGGACAATTGGGGACAGTCCTGAGGACATCGGCTTCAGCAGAGCCTGCAGCTTCTGGACCTGGGGTGGGACAATTGGGGACAATTGGGGACAGCTGGGGACAGCCCTGAGCACATGGGGACACCTGGGGACAACCCTGAGCATCATCGGCTTCAGCAGAGCCTGCAGCTTCTGGACCTGGAATGGGACAATTGGGGACAATTGGGGACAATTGGGGACATTGGGGACAATTGGGGACAATTGGGGACAGCCCTGAGCACATGGGCTTGAGCAGAGCCTGCAGCTTCTGGACCTGGAATGGGACAATTGGGGACAATTGGGGACACCTGGGGACACACCTGAGTGAACCTGGGGACAACTGGGGACAATTGGGGACAGCTGGGGACAGCCCTGAGCATCATCGGCTTGAGCAGGGCCTGCAGCTTCTGCACCTGGGGACACAGGGACAATTGGGGACAATTGGGGACAATTGGGGACAGCTGGGGACAGTCCTGAACACATTGAGCAGGGCCTGCAGCTTCTGCACCTGGGGACACAGGGACAATTGGGGACAATTGGGGACAATTGGGGACAGTCCTGAGCATCATGGGCTTGAGCAGAGCCTGCAGCTTCTGGACCTGCAGAGGAGACAATTGGGGACAATTGGGGACAGTTGGGGACACCTGGGGACAGCTGGGGACAGTCCTGAGCACATGGGCTTCAGCAGAGCCTGCAGCTTCTGGACCTGGAATGGGACATGGGGACAATTGGGGACAATTGGGGACAATTGGGGACATTGGGGACAGCCCTGAGCACATTGAGCAGAGCCTGCAGCTTCTGGACCTGGGGACACAGGGACAATGGGGACACCTGGGGACAATTGGGGACACTCCTGAACACATGGGCTTCAGCAGGGCCTGCAGCTTCTGGACCTGGGGACATGGGGACAGGTAATGGGGACACCAGGGGACAGTTATGGACACCTGGGGACACCTGGGGACACCTGGGGACAGCCCTGAGCATCATCGGCTTCAGCAGGGCCTGCAGCTTCTGGACCTGGAATGGGGACAATTGGGGACAATGGGGACAATTGGGGACAGCTGGGGACAGCCCTGAGCATCATCGGCTTCAGCAGAGCCTGCAGCTTCTGGACCTGGGGTGGGGACAATTGGGGACAATTGGGGACAGCTGGGGACAGCTGAGCACAGCTCAGTGCACACCTGAGCACAGCCACGCACACCTGGTGTCACCTGAAACAGTGCAGGGACACACCTGGGGACACCTGGGGACACCTGAGCGAACCTGGGGACAGCCACACACACCTGGTGGCACCTGAGA
>NW_026628811.1:0-1811 GCF_030028575.1 Malurus melanocephalus
CTGTGGTTTTACCAAAAATTTGGAGGAAATTCTGTGTTTTTAGCAAAAATTTATGGGAAATTCCATGTTTTTTCCCAAAAAATTGTGGTTTTACAAAAAATTTAAGGGAGATTCTGTGGTTTTCCCAAAATCCCCTGAAATCACCCCGAACAGCACTGACCGGAAGTCACTCCTCTTTGGTGCCGCGGTCGCAGAACTCCTGCACTGCGCGCAACCGACCCCAGAACGGCCGGATTGATCCCGAATTCACCCCAAATCCCCAGAATTCACCCCAAACTGACCGGAAGTGCAGTCTCCGACACGGCCGATCCGCCCCCTCGGCCCTGATACACTCCTCCTTGGTGCCGTGGTCACAGAACTGCACTGCGCGCGACCGACCCCAGAACGGCCGGATTGATCCCGAATTCACCCCAAATTCACCCCAAAATCCCCGGATTTCACCCCAAACTGACCGGAAGTGGAGTCTCCCGCACGGCTGATCCGCCCCCTCGGACCTCACGCACTCCTCTTTGGTGCCGCGGTCGCAGAATTCCTGCACCGCGCGCGGCCGATCCCAGAACGGCCGGATTGATCCCGAATTCACCCCAAATTCACCCCGAATTCCCCCAAAATCCCCAGAATTCACCCCAAAATGTGCCAAACTGAGCGGAAGTGCAGTCTCCGGCATGGCCGATCCGCCCCCTCGGACCTCACGCACTCCTCCTTTGTGCCGTGGTTGCAGAATTCCTGCACCGCGCGCGACCGACCCCAGAACGGCCGGATTGATCCCGAATTCACCCCAAATTCACCCAAAATCCCTGGATTTCACCCCAAACTGACCGGAATTCACCCCAAAATCCCCGGATTTCACCCCAAAATCCCCGGCTTTCACCCCAAATTGGCACTGACCGGAAGTCACTCCTCTTTGGTGCCGTGGTCGCAGAACTCCCGCACTGCGCGCGACCCCAGAACGGCCAGATTGCTCCCGAATTCACCCCGAATTGACCCCAAAATCCCCGGATTTCACCCCAAAATCCCCGGAATTCACCCCAAACTGACCGGAAGTGCAGTCTCCGGCACGGCCGATCCGCCCCCTCGGCCCTGATGCACTCCTCTTTGGTGCTGTGGTTGCAGAATTCCTGCACTGCGCGCGACTGACCCCAGAACGGCCGGATTGATCCCGAATTCACCCCAAATTCACCCCAAAATGCCCCGAATTCACCCCAAAATCCCCGGAATTCACCCCAAACTGACCGGAAGTGCAGTCTCCGGCAGGGTCTGTCGGCCCCCTCGGCCCTGATGCACTCCTCTTTGGTGCCGTGGTCGCAGAATTCCCGCACTGCGCGCAACTGACCCCAGAACAGCCGGATTGATCCCGAATTCACCCCGAATTGACCCCAAAATCCCTGGATTTTACCCCAAACTGTGACTGACCGGAAGTGCAGTCTCCAGAAGGGTCTGTCAGTCCCCTCGGACCTCACACACTCCTCTTTGGTGCCGTGGTCGCAGAACTCCTGCGCTGCGCGCGACTGACCCCAGAACGGCCGGATTGATCCCAAATTCACCCCGAATTGACCCCAAAATGCCCCGAATTCACCCCAAATCACCCCAAAATGAGACTGACCGGAAGTGAAGTCGCCGACATGGCCGATCCGCCCCCTCGGCCCTGATGCACTCTTCCTTTGTGCCGTGGTCGCAGAATTCCTGCACCTGCGCGCGGCCCCGCGAGCGGAATTTCTCCACGATCGACTGCTCCTTGGCCGTGGTGGTGTTGAGCAGCTCCAGGATCTCCTGACTCACCTGGGGGACGACGGCGGCCATGATGGAATGGC
>NW_026628812.1:0-1811 GCF_030028575.1 Malurus melanocephalus
TGCTCCAATTCCATCCAGCCCAGCCTTGGACACTTCCAGAAAAGTTAAAATCAATCCTTGGGCCAGACTTGTGTCCTGCCCACGCATTTCAAACATACCACAGGCCCTGCAAGTGACACCTACAGAAGCAGAGGTTTAGATAAAGCTCCAGAATATCTGCTGCATGTAAATATAAATAAGCACTGCTGATACAATTGCACTGTGGGACCATTTTGAGATGAGTAGGGTTATAATGCATCTGCAAAATCAATTTTTCTATCTTGATTTAAAAGTCGAGCCCAAAGCAATTTTTGTTACTTTGAAATTTTTATTTTGCTTTATTAACTCCCCCCCAACACTTGAAAAAGCCCTCAGAATACACTTATTTAAACGTGCTTTTTGTGTTTGTCTCTGCAAAAGGAAAGTTAGTGCTGAATGCTGCCCTTGCCTGTGAACTGCACTTCTGGGGAGAAAATTCGGTCCCTTCCATTTGAGAAATGAAATTTGTTAAGTGCCCGGGCCACAAAGCAGCAATAAGACTGTTGGCAATTTGAAAGACCAAATTAAAAAGCAAAAAAAAAAAATTAAAAAAATAAAAAGCAAACAGCTGAGACACCGAGTCTAAAAATTATCTATGACACATGCATAGTAAAATGTTTTTACAAATTCTCCAAAGGATTTTTAATTATTACAGATTGTATTAATTAGGTAATTATGCAATAGATTGTTTTGGAACCATTCCCATCTATTATGTGTGCAATATTATGTATACATGGTGGTTTGTTTTTTTTTTAAGAACTGTCCTGCTTTGCAAACCTCAGCTCCAGCCTGATCCTCTCAGGGGCTGCAGGCGTGAAATAAAACCCAATTTTTGCCATGGTGGACACCTTCTTGGAAGGAGAGCACCAAGYTGTCCTAAAGGAAAAGCAGCACAGATTTAAAAAAAAAAATTAAAAAGTTACAAAATATTATTTTTAATGAGCGTCTGAGGATTAATGACCATCTGGGATGGGCTGGTGGCTTCAAGTGCAGCTCAGGGCCATTAACTCCAKCTCCTCGTTAAAAGGTGCTTAAGGGGCTTGGTGTGCACAGGTGAGCAGAGCTCCTGGGTAGTAAAACACTCCCCTAATTGTTTCAAGCCAAAAAACGGAATTATGGCCACTTTTTGGACTAGAATTTCCCAGGAAAAGGTTCATGGAGGATAAAAGGAGGAGTCAGCAACACTTTATTTTTTTTTTTCCCCCTTCTTCTTCCTCCTTCCATTTTGTGATATCAAATTTGAACCAACAATCCTGGAATCCTGGAATGGTTTGGGTTGGAAAGGACCTTAAAATCCATCCCATTCCCACYTCTTCCAGGGACACCTTCCACTGTCCCAGAATGCTCCAAAYCCYGTCCAGCCTGRCCTTGGACMCYTCCAGGGATCCAGGGACAGCCACAGCTTCTCTGGRCMCCCTGTGCCAGTAAATAAAACTCACAACAACATTGATAACAAAACAAATAATCACCATTTTCAAATGAGTTCCTGCAGCTTTTCATCAGGCAGAAAAGACTCAGAAATCATACAGGAAAGTCTATTCTTCTTACAAAAGCCACACAGATAAGTTTTACTCCCTATGCTAGCAAAAGAGACACAAAACATTCTCACAGTTGGAGAGAAACAAGGTGAATGTGCACCAAGGATTTAATTTAAATGTCTGGTGATAAATGCAAATCCCAAATTCCATATAAAATTAGAGCGTGACTTCTCAGCCTCACTGGGACAAGATTTGTATCTGCTTTATTCCCTTTCTCTACCTCTGTCCTCATCAGAGTTCTATTTTTGAAACTAC
>NW_026628813.1:0-1811 GCF_030028575.1 Malurus melanocephalus
GCGGGGCGGGCGCTGGGAGCGGGCGCTGGGTGCTAACGGGGCCCGGGGCTGTCCCCGCAGACGAGGTGCGCACGGGGACGTACCGGCAGCTCTTCCACCCTGAGCAGCTGATCACRGGCAAGGAGGATGCGGCCAACAACTACGCCCGCGGGCACTACACCATCGGCAAGGAGATCATCGACCTGGTCCTTGACCGCATCCGCAAGCTGGTGAGTGTTCTGTGGGGTCTCATGGGGTGGGTCCATCCCTGCGGGGGGATCTGGGGACAAAGGGAAGCTCCAGGTGTCCCATGTCAGGTCGTTCTGAGCCCATCAGAACTTTGGGGCAAAGGGTGGGGTTGTCCCTGTAGGGATCTGCCTTCTTGGTGGGACCTGGATGGCCTAGGTTGTGCCTCTAGGATCTGGATGGATTTGTTCTGAATCTTGTGTGGGGTTTGGATTCTCTTTAAGTGGAGATCAGGATCAGCCCCTTCCCTTCCCCTTGTGCTATATTACTTTTGTCAGGGCTCAGCAGCCCTGCCAAGCGAGGATATGCCCCCAAGGCTGGCATGTGCCAGGGGTATGATGAGGCTTGTGGCATTCTGGGTCATTTCTGTCCCTGGGAAAACCTTATTTCATCCCTTTTTTAAGGTCATGTGAGGTTTCTCCTTGATCTGGACTCTGATCCTGCTTCACCAACTGCTTATGAGCAGCTGTGCTGAGCATTTAACTCTTGCTGGGTCAGCTCTAGTGGATTCCCCCTTCCCTCAAACAGATTGTTGGGGTTGTAGGAAGAAGTAGCTGAGTGTCCCCAAATCCCTGCAGGAAGGGGTCCCTTTCGCTGAGGACAGGTCATGCTGAATGACAGGATGCTGTGGCTAGAAAGGAACCCGGCACAGATGCCCCAAAGGCCTGAGATCCTTCGGGGAAATATTTGCCATCTTGGGCAAGTCAGTAGCAGCTGAAATGCAGAATTACTGACAGAATTACTTGGTCTTGTTTTCTTCTTGCCACCTCGCAGGCTGACCAGTGCACAGGGCTGCAGGGCTTCCTGGTGTTCCACAGCTTCGGCGGTGGCACCGGCTCTGGCTTCACCTCCCTGCTCATGGAGCGGCTCTCTGTGGACTACGGCAAGAAGTCCAAGCTGGAGTTCTCCATCTACCCGGCCCCGCAGGTGTCCACGGCCGTGGTGGAGCCCTACAACTCCATCCTGACCACCCACACCACCCTGGAGCACTCCGACTGTGCCTTCATGGTGGACAACGAGGCCATCTACGACATCTGCCGCCGCAACCTGGACATCGAGCGTCCCACCTACACCAACCTSAACMGSYTSATMRGCCAGATYGTGTCATCCATCACGGCCTCCCTGCGCTTTGACGGAGCTCTGAATGTCGACCTGACAGAATTCCAGACCAACCTGGTGCCGTACCCCCGCATCCACTTCCCGCTGGCCACCTACGCCCCCGTCATCTCTGCTGAGAAGGCTTACCATGAGCAGCTCTCAGTGGCCGAAATCACCAACGCCTGTTTCGAGCCGGCCAACCAGATGGTCAAGTGTGACCCGCGGCACGGCAAGTACATGGCGTGCTGCCTGCTGTACCGCGGGGACGTGGTGCCCAAGGATGTCAACGCCGCCATCGCCACCATCAAAACCAAGCGTAGCATCCAGTTCGTGGACTGGTGCCCCACTGGTTTCAAGGTGGGCATCAACTACCAGCCGCCCACGGTGGTGCCCGGGGGCGACCTGGCCAAGGTGCAGCGCGCCGTGTGCATGCTGAGCAACACCACGGCCATCGCCGAGGCCTGGGCCCGCCTGGACCACAAGTTTGA
>NW_026628814.1:0-1819 GCF_030028575.1 Malurus melanocephalus
TCCATGGAGCAGGGAATTCCAGGGAATAGAGACCCCCATGGAGCAGGGAATTCCATGGAGCAGGGAATTTTCAAGTTTTTTGGGTGGGACCATCCTTTCCAATCCCAACCTCACCCAGGGGCAGCTCCAGCATTAACTGGGACCCTTCGCCCGAGGCCTCCCCCATCCAGGGAATGTTCCAGCTCTGATCCCAGAGACCCCATGGCACCGATCTTGGGCACCCCGTGGTGCCAATCTTGAGAACCTCACAATGCCAACCCCAGGAACCCTATGGTGCCAATCCCGTGATGCCGATCCTGAGAACCCCACAGTGCTGATCCCACAGACTCCACGGTGCCAATCCCGAGAACCCCACAGTGCCAATCCCAGGACTCTGCAGTGCCGATCCCAGGAACCCCCAATGCTGATCCTGGAGACTCCAGGGCACCAATCCCAGGAACCCCATGGTGCTGATCCTGAGAACTCCATGGTGCCAATCCCAGAGACTCCACAATGCCAATCCCAAGAACCCCACAGTGCCAATCCCGAGAACCCCACAGTGCTGATCCCGGGAGCCCTGTGGTGCCAATCTTGAGAACCTCACAATGCCAATCCTGGGAACCCTGCGATGCCAATCCTGTGATGCCGAACCCGAGAACCCCACAGTGCTGATCCCAAGAACTTCATAATGCTGATACCAAGAACCTCACAGTGCCGATCCCAGAGACTCCACGGTGCCAATCCCGGGAACCTCATGGTGCTGATCCTGGGGACCCCACAGTCCCAGAGACCCCAGTGCCAATCCTGTAGTGCCAATCCCAGGAACCCCAAGTGCTGATCCTGGGAACCCCACAGTGCCAATGCCAGAGACTCCACAGTGACAATCCCGGGAATCCCGCGACCCCGTGGTGCCACTCCTGGGGACCCCACAGTGCCAATCCTGGGGACTCCAAGGTGCCAATCCCGGGGACCCACAATGCTGATCCTGGGGACCCCACAGTGCTGATCCCAGGAACCCTGTGGTGCCAATCCCAGGAATCCCATGGTGCCAATCCCACAGTGCCAATCCCGTGGTGCCAATCCCAGGAACCCCACGGTGCCACTCCTGGGGACTCCACGGTGCCAACCCCACGGTGCCAATCCCAGGAACCCCCAATGCTGATCCCAGGAACCCCACAGTGCCAATCCCAGGGATCCCACGGTGCCAATCCCGGGAACCCCCAATGCTGATCCCGGGGACCCCACAGTGCCAATCCTGGGGATCCCACAATGCCAACGCCAGGGACCCCATGGTGCCAATCCCGTGGTGCCAATCCCAAGAACCCCCAATGCTGATCCTGGGGACTCCACGGTGCCAATCCCACAGTGCCAATCCCATGGTGCCAATCCCAGGAACCCCGTAGTGCCAGTCCTGGGGATTCCATGGTGCCAATCCCACAGTGCCAATCCCATGGTACCAATCCCAGGAACCCCGTGGTGCCAATCCCGGGGATCCCATGGTGCCAATACTATGGTGCCAATCCCACGGTGCCAATCCCAGGAACCCCCCATCTCCAATCTGGGCTCACCTGCCAGCAGGAAGGTGATCAGGCAGGTCTCCTTGGGCAGGAAGAGTTTCAGGCGGGAGCCGCTGAACACGTACTCCACCACGGCCTCGGAGCGGCCGGCGCGCTGCAGGAACGGCAGGAACTGCTTCGCCTTCTGCGTGTCCTGGGGGAAAACGGGGTCAGGGACCCTGCGGAGCCCCCACGGGATGGGGTGGAGGGGTTGGGTATGGGGCAGAGTGTTCATGGCTTGGGATGGGCTGTGCACCCCAAACACGGCCCAAATACAGCCCAAA
>NW_026628815.1:0-1808 GCF_030028575.1 Malurus melanocephalus
AGGAGGCTCCACCCACCGGCCCCTCCCCCACCTCGGGCCAGGACAGGAGAGACACCCGGGCTGGAATTGGGGAAAAAAACGGGAAAATTGGGAAAAAACAGAAAAAACGGGAAAAAATGAGAGAAAAATAGAGAAAAATGGGAAAAAATGGGGAAATTGGGGGCGGGGCCAAAGGAGGCTCCACCCACCGGCCCCTCCCCCACCTCGGGCCAGGACAGCACGGACAGCCGGGCTGGAATTGGGGAAAAAATACAGAAAATTGGGAAAAATGGGAAAAAACGGGGAAAAAACCAGAAAAAAATGGGAAAAAACAGAGAAAAAATGGGGAAAAAATGGGGAAATTGAGGCATTGGGGGCGGGGCCCAGGAGGCTCCACCCACCGGCCCCTCCCCCACCTCGGGCCAGGAGAGGAGAGACACCCGGGCTGGAATTGGGGAAAAAATAGAGAAAATTGGGAAAAAACAGAAAAAACGGGAAAAAAATGAGAGAAAAACAGAGAAAAAATGGGGAAAAAATGGGGAAATTGGGGCATTGGGGGCGGGGCCAAAGGAAGCTCCACCCACCGGCCCCTCCCCCACCTCGGGCCAGGACAGGAGCGACACACTGGCTGGAATTGGGGGAAAAATAGAGAAAATTGGGAAAAAACGGGAAAAAAATGGGAAAATATAGAGAAAAAATGGGGAATTTGGGGCATTGGGGGCGGGGCCCAGGAGGCTCCACCCACCGGCCCCTCCCCCACCTCGGGCCAGGACAGGAGAGACGCCCGGGCTGGAATTGGGGTAAAAACGGGAAAATTGGGAAAAAACAGAAAAAACGGGGAAAAAATGAGAGAAAATGGGGAAAAAATGGGGAATTGGGGCCATTGGGGGCGGGGCCAAAGGAAGCTCCACCCACCGGCCCCTCCCCCACCTCGGGCCAGGAGAGCACCGACAGCCGGGCTGGAATTGGGGAAAAAAACGGGAAAATTGGGAAAAATGGGAAAAAACGGGAAAAAACAGAGAAAAATTGGAAAAAATGGGAGAAAATGGGGGAAATTGGGGGGAAAAATGGGAGAAAATTTGGGAAAAATTGGGGATTGGAGACATTGGGGAAAATGAGAAAAATTGGGAAAAATGGAGAAGAATGGGAAAAAATCGGGAAGAATTGGGAAAATTGGGGGAAAAAATGGGAAAAAATTGGGGGAAAAATAGAGAAAAATGAGAGAAAATTGGGAAAAATTGGGGAAAAATTGGGGAAAAATGGGGGAAAATTGGGGAAAAATGGGGGAAAATTGGGGACAAATGGGGGAAAATTGGGATATTTGGGGTTTGGGGACACTGGAGAACATTAGGGGAAAACTGGGAAAAAATTGGGGAAAAAATGGAGAATTTGGGGAAAATTGGAAAGAAAGTGGGAAAATGGGGGAAATTGGGAAAAATAGAGAGAAAATGAGAGAAAATGGGGAGAAATTGGGGGAAAATGGGAAAAAATGGAAAAAATTGGGGAAAAATGAGAGAAAATTGGGGAAAAATGAAAAAATTCGGAAAAATGGGGAAAATGGGGAAAAAATGGGAAAAATGGGAAAAAAATTGGGAGAAAATTGGGAAAAAATTGGGGAAAATGGAGAAAAATTGGGGGAAAATGGGGAAAGTTGAGGGAAAATGGGAAAATTGGGGGAAAGATTGGAGAAATTTGGGGATGATTGGGAAAAAAGAGGAAAAATTGGGGAAAATGGGAGAAAAATGGGGAAAATGGAGGAAAATGGGGAAAAAATGGGAAAAATTGGGATTGGGGACATTGGGGGGGATGAGTTTTCAACCCAAAATATT
>NW_026628816.1:0-1796 GCF_030028575.1 Malurus melanocephalus
TTTTATTTTCCCATCGCGAATCAGCGAGACCGAGAACGAATTAATTAAAAGTGATTTTAATTTACACCAGAAATAGTAAATGTCCAGAATTCCTTAAAAAACTCGGTATAGACAATAAATACAGTACAAAATTCCGTCCGGGATCTTTCCCGGGTTCTCCTCTCGGGAATTTGGGATCCGACCCCGAATTCCGGGAAAATGGGAGGGAAAGGGTTAAAAATCTGCCCAAGAGGGAAAAATTGGGGGGGATCCCGAAAATTGGGGAATTCGGGAAGGGAAATGGGATTTTGGGGGGGGAAAAAGGAGATTTTAGCGCCAAAAAAGATTTTGGGAGTAAGGAAGATTTTTGGCGGGAAATGAAGAATATTTGCGGGGAAAATGGGATTTTGGGGCCATAAAATGCAATTTTGAAGAAAAAGATCTTTGGGGTGAAAAAAAAGAGGATTTCGGGGTGGAAAGAGAGATTTTTGAGGGAAATCCACAATTTGGTTTTTTGGGAAATGGGGGTTTTGTGACTAAAAAACGTTTTGGGGCCAAAAAAGGCGATTCTGGGATTTTCCAAGGGGTGCACCCGGAAGAGAAAGGGAAAATCGGGAGGGAATGAGCCCAAAATTGGGAAAAAGTGTTGGAAAAAATGGGAGAAATAAAAAAAAAAAAAATTAATGGGATGAAGAAAAAAAAATGGAATAAAGAGAAAGGAAAATGGGAGAAATAAGGACATAAATGGGATAAATAATAAAAAAAATGGGATAAAAATGGATAAAAACATAAATGGGATTTTAAAAAAAGGAGAAATCAGAGGGATCGATAAAAATGGGATAAACAAATAAATAAAATGATTGGGATGAATAAAATGGGATAAAAGAGGAAAAATGAGATGGAAAAGGGATGAGAAAATAAAGGAGATAAAGGAAAATAAATAGGACGGGATAGATAAAAATGGGATAAATAAAAACTGGATAAAGAAAATAAATGGGATAAAAAAACGGGATAAAGGGAAAAAAACGGGAGGAAAATGCAGGAAAATCCCGAATTTTTGGGATTTTGGGAGGGTTCGGGGTCGGGGCCGATCCCGGGAATTCCGAGCGCTCTCAGCCCCGGGAAAATTCCCAATTTGTACTTTTTTTATGGAAAAAAAAACCAAAAAAAAAACCGGCTCCGAGCGCTGCGGGGGCGGCTCCGCCCCAGCCCGGAATTCCAACCGGGAACCCCGCCCGGGGTGGAAAAAATCGGGATTTGGGGAAAAAAATGGGGATTTCAGGGGAAAAATCGGGATTTGGGGGCTCCGTCCCTGTTCCCGGGGAAAAAGTGACCAAAATCCCGGGAAAAACTGGAAAATCCCGGCAAAGGCCGAGGCGGTCCCGCCCCAAATCCCCTCCCCGACCCCGGAATTTGGGGAGATTCCCTCCAAAAAGGGGGGAAAACGGGAAAAACGGGGAAAGGCGGAGCCTAAGGCAGCGAATTTCCCCCAAAAAATGGAATTTTGGAAAAATGAAGGCGACGGCAGCGGGGAATTCCCGTTTTTTTCCATCAGAAATTGGGATTTTTGGGGTTGAAATGGAGGATTTGGGGATCCAGGGGGAATTAATGCAAAAATTTAATTTTTTTTAAAAGGAATTGGAGTTTCCTGCTTTTTTTTTTCAGCCCAAAATCTCCGGAATTTGTTGAGAAAAGGATGAAATTTTGGAATTTCGCCCCAGTTTTGGGAATTTGTGGTGTGGGGTTTGGGGAGAGTCCAAAAATCTCCAGATTTAGTGAGGAAAAGGTGGAAATTTGGGATAAATTTGGAATTTGGC
>NW_026628817.1:0-1814 GCF_030028575.1 Malurus melanocephalus
GCAGTGGGGTGCTGGGGTTAGGAGGACGCAGTGGGGTGCTGGGGTTAGGAGGACGCAGTGGGGTGTTGGGGTTAGGAGGACGCAGTGGGGTGCTGGCACTCCCAGCGCTCACAGGGGAGGCACAATGGGGGATCTATGGATTGCCATAGAACGCAGCACCTTGTCAGGCCAGGAGTCAGGGGGAGCAGGGCGGATGTCAGCCATGAAGGGGCTGTCGCGGATGTCCTCATCGTCACAAACCACGTGCACAGCATAGAGCCCGGGCTCGGTGGGCCAGTAGCGCACGTCACACGAGCCATCGCCCTTGTCGTCACACTCGATGCGCGCTTGGGATGGGCCCTCGATGGAGAACCCTGGGGGCACGGCAGCCACCGTTACCCTGTGCCCATGTCAGTCCCCACAGCTCATCCCCCTGCTGTGCCCCTGCTCCCAGCGGGTGACACCTGACCTGTCTTTTTGTCCCCACAGAGGATCATTGTCCCCTCTCTGTTGGGGTCCCCAGACTCGCACCACCCATGTCTTCATGACCCCACTGAGGCCACCCCAACCCGCCCCATGTCCCCACCTCTGCGTGCCTGCGTCCCACCTCTGTGTGGGGAGACCCCACCATGGCACCCATCCTCCAGCCTGTCCCCATGTCCCCAGGGGGATTTCACCCACTCTAGGTCCTTGTCCCCAGCACAGTGACAACCCTCGTAGTGCCACATTCCCCCCATGGTGCTCCCCATTCTGTCCCCATGTCCCCAACAGGGTATCATCCACTCACGCCCTTGTCCCCACTACCTCCTTCCCCACCCTGTTCCCATGTGCCTGGCACACTACCCCCAGCCCTGTCCCCACGTCCCCACCATGGTGTCCCTGACCTTGTCCCCATGTCCCCCCCATCCCCAGGGCTCACCCAGGCTCTCTACCACAGTGCCCCCCACCTCCAAGTCCCCCCAGCTCACCAAGGGTCCCCACTTCGGTGCCGATGGCTTCAACCACGAAGTCTGCAGGGCGCCCCACGACCCCGCCCTCGAGCCCCGGCCCCCAAGCCCGGACCTTCTGCGCCCCCGGCTGGGGGGACACCTGCACCTCAAAGGGGCTGGGGGGGACAGGTGTGTGTAAGGGGGGCTGTAACACACCTGCACACCCCCCACCCCCTCACACCCCTAACAGGCTGGGGGGAACAGGGGCAAAGGGGGCTATACAACACCCGCACTCTGCAGCCCCCCAACCATTTCCCACCCCTGGGGGAACACCTGCACCTCAAATAGGCTGGGGGGCATGAGGGAGGGCTCATACCCCAACACATAGCCCTCACATTCTCCAAAACCCCCCAGCCCCAGGGGGACATCTGCATCTCAAATGGGCTGGGGGGAAGGGGTGGCGTGGAGGGGCGGTGAGGGGTGGGGCCTGTACACCATCAACCGCCCCAAAAGCACCTCCCTCACTTGTCCCCGCAGGGAACCCGCACTGACCTGCGGGGGATGGCGTAGCCCCCCCAGGTGATGGACACCTGGTAGGTGCCGGGCACGCGGGGCAGGTACTCGCACTCGTAGACTCCGTCACCGACATCCCGCACTGTCACCGGCTCCTCCGTGCCCCCTGTGCAAGGGGTCAGATGGGGCACCCCCAACCAAGCACCCCCCATTGACCCCCCACCCAAGGCCAACCCCAAAACGCCCCCCAAACATCCGACCTCCATGGACAAACACTCACAGCATCCCCACCCACGCACCCACCCCCATGGCCACCCCATGGTGTCCCCCAAGCCTGGAACCCCCGTGGGGCCACCCCATGGTGTCCCCCAAGCCTGGAACCCCCGTGGGGCC
>NW_026628818.1:0-1830 GCF_030028575.1 Malurus melanocephalus
CCGGGAATGGCTCCGGGATGGCTCCGGGAATGGCACCGGGAATGGCCCCGGGATGACACCGGGAATGGATCCGGGAATGGCTCCGGGAATGGCCCCGGGATGGGTCCGGGAATGGCACCGGGAATGGCACCGAGACAACCCCGGGATGTCACCCCAGGAGCACCCCAGAGCCGCTCCCTGCAGAGTTCCCGCTGTTCCTCTGCTCATCCCGCACCTCCCCTTCCCCTCTCCTGCCTGGGATTTTCCCCGGTCGGGGATGGTGACAGCTGCTGGGGACACAGAGTGACCTGGAAGAGGGGAGGTGACACCTCCAGGATGAGTGGCCCCATCCTGGCAGCTGCAGGGGGAATCCTCCCGGACCCAGCTCGGGAATCGAGGATTTCGGGATCAGGGGGACCCCTSAGCTGCCAGGAGCTGCGAGCACAGCGGGATGAAGCACAGGAGATTTTAATTTTCCTCCCCAGAATTACGAACCCAAATAAATAAAAAAAATAAAAAATAAAAAAAAAACCTCAGAAAATGTGCGGGTACCCCGCGGTTTGAAGCAGCCGGGGTTGGGATCGGGTGTCCAAACCCCATTCCYCACCCGCGGGGAGGATTTCTGGCCGTGCCTGCCAGGCGGCTCCGCGCTGTCACTGTCGCTCGTGTCGCTGCCAGCCCTCCCTCCCCACAGCCGGCTGGGGCTCTCTCCKCCTCCCCCCCGGCATTAATCATCCCGAGGATGCTGCCCACGCCTCYGCCGGCTCCAGGTCGTGAAAAATCTCATCCCACCCACCTTCCCGAGCCCAGCTCCAGTCACGTTYCAGCCTCCGGCAGAGCCATGTGGAGCTCTGCGGGCGGCACCATCGCTGCTGCTCCTTCACCCCCGAGGCGCTCGGAGCCTCCCGGCCCTGCCTGAGGGGCTCCCGGGGGTGGGACAGGGACAGCCCGACCCCGGGGGTGACAGGAATGCCACCCCCCGCCGGAGCCAGCCAGGCTGGTGGCAGCGCCGGGCCAGACTGACAGTGATTATTGGCTCTGCGTGTGGCCGCAAAATGAGTCTGGAGCTGCTGCTGGCTCGGGAGCGGCAAAGCCGCGGCTGCGGGAGGGGCTGGAGAGGGAGGAGAGGCTTCCCGGGAAAAGGGAGCGAGGGAGGGAGAGGCTCTGGGGTCACCGGGGGTTATCCGGGACAGGGSAGAGCTGGGCAGAGCTGCCCAAACTCCCGTTTTTTCTCTCTTCCTCTGCCTCTGGAAGTGGTTTTTTGGGAGGTGTGAGAGGTGCAGGAGCCTCTGTCGGTGCTAAAAACCTGGTTTTGCTGAAATTCTCAGACAAAATCCAGTCGAGGATGTGAAAAACGTGCCCAGAACACCCCAGACTGCTCCTCCTCCTTCCCTGGTGTGTCACATCCCCACTTGCAGGTCACTCTGTGTCCCCAGCAATTGTCACCATCCCCTACCTGGGAAAATCCCATCCGTGGGATCAGGGGACATTCAGAGACCYCAGGGGCTGGAAAATGAGATTTTAGAGGGGTGATTTCAAAAGGGTGATTTGCTTTCCCGTGCTGAAAGGAAAATCGGGACAAGGGATTAACCCTAAAGGTGTCACAGCACACCTGCTGCCCTCGGGGGACAGGACTGGGGTCATCCCCTGATCCCAACCTTTCCAGACGCTCCGATAAACCAGTCCTGCCCTCCGTGGTCCCTCACAGCAGCTCCACGGAGTTTCTGAAGTTTCTGGAGTTTCTAGGGTTTCTGGAGTTTCTGAAGTTTCTGGGGTTTCTGAGGTTTCTGGAGTTTCTGGGGTTTCTGGAGTTCCTGGAGTTTGAAATTTCTGGAGTTTCTGGAGTTTCCG
>NW_026628819.1:0-1816 GCF_030028575.1 Malurus melanocephalus
CCACAGAGAGAACTCGAAATCCTCAAAACCACAGAGGGGACTCGAACCCCTCAAGGACTTGAACCCTACAAAACACCCCAGTGTATAATTTTTCACAATATTAATTTGCATTCCTAGTTTAGCCATCAAATCCCTTTCCAGTAAATTACAATCACAATTAGGAACAAACAGCATTTCAAACCAACCCCTTACATATACTGATAGTGGTTGGATAAATCACACCTTTTTCCACTCACCCCTTGAATAATCAAAGAACTTTTTGACAATTTTCCCCCCCTTAGCGATAAAATTCAAAGCAGATCGAAAGGACTCCGTGTCCACCAGGAAACACACCTCCTCCCCATCCAGACCAATTTTAAAAGTTATCAAGAGTATAGTATATGTGGTAGGTCCCTGGTATAATGGGATCTCCTGACACCGCTAACAATCCATCTCCATTATCCTCTGGATTTCCTCCTCCTGAGGATCCAGTTGTTTTTGCTAATATTCCTGCTTCCAATGTCCCTCTGCCCCGTAGACAGCACACCGATTCCTTCCCAACCATTGTAGGGGTTTGCTCTCCCCTGCTGAGGAGGGAATGCCTTTGCCACATCCTTGTGGTTGACCCCGTCCTCTCTCTCTCACGTGCCCCTTTGCATCCTGCATTTTATTTTTCCGCGTTTATAATAACTCTGCCATCACCTTTTCCTTACCCCTTCTCACACAGATCAAAATCACTTGTTTCTCCAGCGACTCAAACAAAATCCTTGAAAGAAAACCCTGATCTTCCCATGCACAACTTGCATTTCCCAGCTATTCCTTTCGCAGTGTCTAAACACAGAGCACAGCCCTCCCGGCGTTCCCAGGAGACACTGACAGCAGCACCACAGGCGGCCGGAGCGTTCTGCAGCCTCCTGGAGACTGGAGGCCACTGCTGCCCCTGCCCGGGGCGGATCGTAGAGTCAGGGACTGCCCGGTTCTGTGCCCACAGCTGTCCCACAGTCCCGGCCCGACCCCGCACCTCCCACAGGACCCCAGCCCGTGCTCTCAGTCCGGCACTTCCACGCCCAGTCCTGCCGCTCTTTGCCTTAACCACATTGCTCTGTACTCCTCTTATTGCCCCCCTGAGCATGGATTGTCGAGACYCCTTCTCRACTCSCCCTATTGCCCCCCCTGGGCATCCAATGTCCTTGGGAGAATGTGCAAACCAACTCGATATTCTCCCAGAGGACTCTTCAGAGATATTTTGGGATCATCATCCCTTTTGCCAGGGCCCCTTCCCAGCTTTACCTTTGCAACCCTCCTTGGGTGCCCTCCCAGGTTTACCTGTGCAACCCTCCTTGGGTGCCCTCCCAGGTTTACGTGTGCAACCTCCTTGGGTGCCCTCCCAGGTTTACCTGTGCAACCCTCTTTGGGTGCCCTGTTTTACCTGTGCAACCCGCCATGGGTGCCCTCCCAGGTTTGCCTTTGCAACCCTCCATGGGTGCCCTCCCAGTTTTATTCCCCGAAGTTCCCCTTTTACTCACCGGTGAGATTTTCAGTTCTCCTTCCCTGCGGACTCTTCACGGACCCCCCTGGTCCGCCACATGTCTGTCTCCTGGACAGTCTCAGGAACCCAATCAATCGCCCGGCGCGGCCGCCACCAAGAGGAGCTGATCACCAAAACTGGGTGAGGCGCGCCTTCAGCTCCACTTGCTGCCCGCCGCCCCCGGACGGTGGAAGAATCCCGGACGAGCCCCCATTTTGTAAGGAAAATTAATCCACAAGCACCAGAGGTTTATGTCCAAAAAGGAGACAGAGGAGTCCCGCAACTTTATTCATGAATAAAGGGAGAGGT
>NW_026628820.1:0-1760 GCF_030028575.1 Malurus melanocephalus
CTCAGCGCAAGGGGAAGGTCGTGGGGAACCCCTGCCCCATCTGCCGGGACCGGAACCTGCTCGTGGATTTTCGGGTGAGTTTGGGGCTTTCAGGGCAAATTTGGGCCCCCATTCCTGCTTTTCCTTCTGCTCCCATTTTCCCTTTTTTTTAACCCCATTTCCCGTGTTTTCATTTCCCTTTCTTGTAATTTCCCCTTTTTCTTGTAACTTTCCCCTTTTCCTGCTTTCTTATTCCRATTTTCTTCTTCCTTATTCCCTTCCTGTTCTTTCATACCTCTTTTCTTTCTCTTTTATCCCATTTTCTCTTATCTTTAACCTTCTTTCTTTTCTCTCCCTTTTCTCCTGTTCTTTATCACTCTTTCCCCTCTTCTTTACCCCTTTTTCCCTTTTTACGCCCCATTTTCCTCTTCTTTATCCCTTTTCCACTCTTATTACCCCATTTTCCACCCTTTTACCCCATTTTTTACCCTTTTTTGCCCCATTTTTTACCCTTTTTACCCCATTTTTTATACTTTTTACCCCATTTTTTATCCTTTTTACCCCATTTTCCACCCTTCTTACCCCTTTTTCTCCCTCCAGAATGTGAAGCTGCTGGACCAATTCATCTGCCCCCACTCCGGGGTCATCTTCCACCCCACCCACACAGGTGAGGGGTCACTTTTGTGTCCTGAGGGTCACCTCTGTGTCCCAAAGGTCACCTCTGTGTCCTGAGGGGTCACTTTTATGTCCCAAAGGTCACCTCTGTGTCCTGAGGGTCATTTCTGTGTCCTGAGGGTCATTTCTGTGTCCTGAGAGGTCACTTCTGTGTCCTGAGGGGTCATTTCTGTGTCCTGAGAGTCACCTCTGTGTCCTGAGGGTCACTTCTGTGTCCTGAGGGTCATTTCTGTGTCCCAAAGGTCACTTTTGTGTCCCAAAGGTCATTTCTGTGTCATGAGGGGTCATTTTTGTGTTCCAAAGGTCACTTTTGTGTCCTGAGTGGTCACCTCTGTGTCCTGAGTGGTCACCTCTGTGTCCTGAGGGGTCACTTTTGTGTCCCAAAGGTCACTTTAGTGTCCCAAAGGTCACCTTTGTGTCCCAAAGGTCATTTTTGGGTGCTCTGACCCCTTTTTCCCCTCAGGAATCTGCCTGAAGCAGCACAGGCGCCTCTCCCAGGCCATCGCCCAGGCYCAGGACCACGGTGAGCCCCAACCCCGCCATTTTTGGGGCTCCAAACCCCTCTGAGCGCCCTCCCAACCCCTCAATCTCCCTTTCCCAGGTCTCCTGTGGATCCAGGTCCCCTTCGTGCCGGTTCCTCAGGAGGATTTCTCCAACCAACACGCGGCCGTGGGGAAAACGCCCCCGGCGCCCGCCCTGAGGGAGCCGGGCCGCGTCTGGTACCCCTGGTACGAGTGGCAGCAGCCCCCCGCCGCCAAAGTGGCCCGGATGCGCCGCCTTTACGGAGCATTCCTCAAGGAGAATTACCCCGATACCCCCCCAAGCCCGTCGGGGAAATAAAACATTTAAAAATCTCTTTAAATTGTCTTTTTTTTTGGTCAGGGAAACTGAGGCACGAGGTAAAAATGGCGGCCGAGGCGCAAAATGGCGGCGYGTGGAGGGGGAGTATATCCCACAATGCCTTGCGGGAAGGAAGGGGGGATGCTTCCCGTCGTGCTTTGCTGTGGCGCGAAAAGCKGGTTGCTAAGGAGGAGTGGCTTGGTTGCTAAGGGCGGGAAAATGGGAGGCAGCGATTGGGCGAGCAGGTGCAAGGGGCGGGCCTTAAC
>NW_026628821.1:0-1840 GCF_030028575.1 Malurus melanocephalus
GTAATAACCAAGAACCTTTCTGAGGTAAAAGTACGAGATTTCTCGTCTTGTTATCAAAAACATCCAGAGGTTTCGGACAACCCTGTTTCCCCGTTCCAGGGTCCCTCCCATCCCTCTGCCCCTGGACAGAGCCGCCGGGCGGCTTCAGCACCCTGGACAGCGCCAGGGCTACTGAATACACCGAGCCAAAAAAACAACCCTCTCCGCCAGCTCCTGGCAATTCCCGTGTTACAGCCCTTTGCTGACAGTGAGTGCTGGAACAATAGCTTCGCAAGAAAGCCCTGTTAATCAAATTAGGTAAATTATAGCTGAGTTTTTGACGGAATTCCGACTTTGGCAATCATGTTGAGGCCATGCACCTTCAGGGCTTTGGAGCTGTGCTGGGTGATTTTTCACTCAGTTTGACTGTCAGAGCTCAAGGAGCATCTGGACAGCAGTCTTGGCCATATGGTTTAATTTTATGTGTTGCTGTGAGGAGCAGGGTGTTTGACTTGATCCTTATTTGTCCCCTTCCAACTTGAGATAATTTATGATTCTATTTTATGAATAGTTCCCTGAATAGGGGTTGGCTGTTGTGAATTCTCTCACCTTGGGGAAAGTCTGCCAAGGATTCTGAACTTCAAGACCTGAGAGATCCCAAAGAGACAGGAGCAGCCTGGAGGAAATAAAATCAGTCTAGCATTTGTCTTCCCCGAGGCAAGCATTTTCCATGCTCTTTTTTTTAAGAAAGAGGGATCTAGTCTGCTTATTTCTTCTCAAGTTAAAAATGTTATCATTTTAATAATTTTAATAATTTTAATAATTTTATAATTTTCCATGCTGTGAAACACTGCTCTGAGTCACCTCAACACTTCCTAAATTCCATCAGGGAAAGTGCAGATGGGCCTGTTCACATACTCCTTGTTAGTTCCTGTAAGCAAATTACAACAACTGTCTATTCATATTTTTCTCCATTGTAAAGTGTCTTCTCTTTTTCATTGAGGCAGGCTGGGAAAGCTGAGGCCTCTTAAACCCTGAGACAAGCCTTTGGTTTTTGTTTTCATAGGAACTCCCCAAGAGGTAGGTATCCCTCTGCAAGCCAGGACAATTGCTATAAAGCATTTCTGATGGATTTTTGAACCCATTCCTAAGGACCACTGGCAGCATCTCTTGACATTGATAGTCCTGCACTTCTCAACAGCGCAGCATTGTAATCAACTACACCACCCGTTAGTTAGACTAAAAAAGCTCTGAAACCTCCTTTGCTAACATCCCAACCCATCACTTTGTGGGCAAGGAAAGTAATTTTTGCCGTCTACTTTGCTGCTATGTTGTATATATTTGAAGGCTGTTAATTATCTTCTTTTGTCTCCTTTGGCCCATCCCCATTTCTAACGAGGTGCCCGGTGTCTGCCCTGTTCTGCCCTCCCGTGGTGCCCCTGTGGTGTCCTGATGACAGGAAAAACAAGGAGCAATAACCCTCCAGAACACCTCCTGAGATTCAGCAGTCTGTGGGTTAAGCTTCCCATGGAGCCAACAAGCCTATCCTCATATTTGTCAGGACTCGATGCCTTTTTTTTTCCTTCTGCAGATTTGTCTAAATGTTTTTAAACATATCTGTTCTGGTTTATTTCAGGACATCTTGTACTTTTGAGTTTTACATTTCAGTTTTGCTCTGTGAAATGCCTTTTTTCATTCTATATGTCACTATTGTGTTTGCTATTTATTTGATGGACTGAGAGACTGCAAATAGCCAGACTTTGTGCCCTTATTTGCCACTATTCATGTCTTTTCTTCGGTTACCTTTTTTTTTTTTTTTTTTTTTTTTTTTTTTTTTTTTTTTTTTTTTTTTTTTTTTTTT
>NW_026628822.1:0-1856 GCF_030028575.1 Malurus melanocephalus
AAAAAACCAGGAGAAACATTTCTGCAAAGAGAATTCAGAGTTAAACTCTGCTGTCCAAACCACCACAAGAAGCTGCCTCAAAGACATCCCTGTGACACCACAGAACTGCTCAGCTCCCCTAAACCACCAAAAAAACAGTGCTGCTCCTTCCTATCAGCAACCACAGCTCATCTTCGCTCTGGACATTCCAGCCACTTTCTGCAGAAGTTTATTCCAACTTGGGTTTATAAACACCATTTCATCAGAAAAGGAAGGTCTCAAATAAAGATTGTAGTTTCCTTCTGGTCCAAGTAGACAGAAATCCAAAAGTTTTCTGCACTGAAGTGTAGGGARTGTTAACAGCTTGTATGGGAATAAAACGTTACGTTTTTGGTTGTTTTGAGAAAAAGAAGATTGGAATGTAGAATTGATAATGCAGGKGGYTTACARTTATAAACATTACTAATATTGTAGCTTTTGTAAACTTATTAATCTTATGCTGTTGAGTAGAAAGTGATAGCTTCACTGATTAAGGTATGTGTGACACAAATATATGCACTGGTTGCTAAAGTGGATAAAAGAGGCTTGTCCCACAATAAAGTCCTTTTTTCTGTTTTTTCACCCACTTTTTGTGTGTTTTGTATCTATTCTTTTATGTCGGCTGTCTGGCCAACAGCGACACAGAAGTGTCTCAACAGCAGCAGAGCAAATCACTTTATGCCAATACAGAGAGTGGAAGTATGGAGCTTTTTTTAGAAAATAGCTCAAAAGCATATACTTTCATTAAACTTCCACCTACATCCAAAAATCTTTTTTACTGAGGAGGGCTTGATGGGTTAAAGAAGAAATTCTCCTATCAAACATTTATCCAAATTATTTAGCCTTCAATCCATGTTCCATGACATTGCAGCTTGGAGGAGCTGTTGACAGGTCCTGATTCCCACCTCCAACCCCAGAAATCATTCCAAGCATTTTGTGGCTGTCACAGAAGCCAGAAACTGCTGGAGAATGGTTTAATGAAAAGGGATTTAGCTCCCTGGAAGGCTTGTGCAAGCAAACTGGGTGCTAGCAAATTTGAGACCTTTGCATTAATAAATGAAAATATTGCTCAGGGGCAGCATTGGGGCTCTGTGTTGATAATGGGAAACATTGCAGGATGTGTGTGTCCAGAGTGTTCAAAGACAGAATGTTTTTGATATGGTGCAGGATGCAAGCACTAAAAATAGTCAAGGTCAGGATGTTTTTGAGAGACTGGGAAAGAGCCGAAGAGGGGAGTGAAATGAGAATATAACTTTCTGTGTTTAGCCAATAATATTGTAGCAAGCAGGCATAATTAACTATGAGCATATATAACCAGTGTGTGACACCAATAAAGTTAAAGTTTGCTTTATCACTCATATTGAGCAGTGTGAGTCTTCCCTTTTGTGACAAGAAACTCTCAGGATGCTGATCAGTGCTGTAATTTCTGCAGCACAGCTTAAATCTGATCTCCAGCCATGGGGAAAGGTGTGAGTGATGCACAGATCCCATTCCAGCCTGCAGAAATGCTAAAACCAGCTCTGTGTGTCCCAAAGACAGCACAGCTCCATCCCAGCTCCCACCCAAACAAAGGTAAAACAGCTCTGAGCTAAGAGCATCTGTCAGTGATTGCACTCTTAGAGGGGCACATTTAACTCAGCATTACAAATTCATCAAGAGTAACCAACAGAACGAGAAGAAAAATGTTATAGACCCAGTTTAAAGTACACCTGCACAGTTCCATTGCTCATGGAGAACAGATTCACCGGCTCAGTCAAAGTTCCCCAAATTTTCAGTCCCCAGTGTTGTGATCTGTATTCCACAACAACATCCCTTCATTTCTCCTGTGCTTTCAGAAT
>NW_026628823.1:0-1777 GCF_030028575.1 Malurus melanocephalus
ATTTTTGCAGGAATTTTTTTTTAGGATTTACCTTTTCCTCCTCGTCGTCGACCTCGAGCAGCTGCGACCCCAAAACGGAGCAGAAAAAATGGGAATTTTCCCACGGAGCCGCCGATTTTGAGAAGAAATAACAGGAATTCCGGAAAAAAACCCAACCCTTGGAGCAGGGGGGGTGACCTGGACACGGAAAAAGCCAAAAGCCTAAAAATTCAGGGTCAGATCCCAAAAATTTGGGTCAAATCCCAAAAAATCCCAAAAATTCAGGTCAAACTCCAGAAATTTTAAAAAATCCCCAAAATTTGGGGTCAAATCCCAAAAATTTGGGGTCAAAATTGGGTAAAATAAAAAAAAATTTGGGGTCAAATCCCAAAGATTTGGAGTCAAATCCCAAAAATTCAGGGTCAAATCCTAAAAATTTGGGGTCAAATCCCAAAAATTAAAAAAAAATGCCAAAAATTAAAAAAAAATCCCAAAAATTTGGGGTCAAATCCTAAAAATCTGGGGTTAAATCCCAAAAATTAAAAATCCCAAAAATTCGGGGTCAAATCCCAAAAATTCAGGGTCAAAAACCCAAAGATTTGGGGTCAAATCCCAAAAATTTGGGGTCAAATCCCAAAAAAATCCCAAAGATTTGGGGTCAAATTACAAAAATTTGGGGTGAAATCCCAAAAATTTGAGGTCAAATGGGTGAAAATTGGGGAAAAATTGGGAAAAATGGGGGAAAATTGGGAAAAATGAGGAAAATTGGGAAAAATTGGGGAAAAATTGGGGAAAATTGGGGAAAAAAATGGGGAAAATTGGGATAAATGGGGAACATTTGGGGAAAAATTGGGAAAAATTGGGAAAAATGGGAAAAACACCAAAGTGACCCCTGAAACTTGGGAAAAATTGGGGAAAAATTGGGAAAAATTGGGAAAAATTGGGAAATGACCCCTAAAAATTGGGAAAAAATTGGGGAAAAATTGGGAAAAAATGGGAAATACACCAAATTGACCCCTAAAAATTTGGGAAAATTTTTGGGAAAAAATTGGGAAAAAACACCAAACCGACCCCTAAAATGTGGGAAAATTGGGGAAAAAATAGGAAAAAATTGGGAAAATTACCCCTAAAAACTGGGAAAAATTGGGGAAATGACCCCTAAAAATTGGGAAAATTACCCCTAAAATTTAGGAAAAATTGGGAAAAATGGGGAAAATGACCCCTAAAAATTGGGAAAAATTGGGGAAATGACCCCTAAAAATTGGGAAAAATTGGGGAAATGACCCCTAAAAATTAGGAAAAAATGGGGAAAAATTGGTGAAAATTGGGAAACACACCAAACCGACCCCTAAAAATGTGAGGAAAATTGGGGAAAAAATGGGAAAAATCGGGAAAAATACCAATCCAACCCCCTAAAAATGTGGGAAAAATTTGGGATAAATTGTGAAAAATTGGGAAAAACTCACAATTTTTGGAACAAATGTCGTCCTGGGTCCCGAACACCACCCAGCGGCTCCACTCTCCACTGCCCGAGAACAGCATCACCTCGCGCTCGGCGTTGTTGCCGAAGTTGAAGTGGAGGCCGGTGGTGGCCAAGGCCAGCAGAGCCCCGGGCCCGCACTCCCAGCGCTGCAGTGGCCACCGGGGCTCGCGGCACGGCCACAGCCGCACCAGGGCCCGCTCGCGGCTCGAGGTGGCCGTGACGCAGTGGCCACTGGCCGGGTGGAGGAGGCGGCCGCCCGGGAGCCACTGGAAGAGTTGGGAGGGTGAGGAGGGAGAGCAGGGGGCCAGTGAGAGG
>NW_026628824.1:0-1761 GCF_030028575.1 Malurus melanocephalus
TTGAATTTGGAGACATAAAGTGCTTCATGAAGAGCATCATTTTCATAATCAGGCTTGTTTTCTTCCAGAGAGCAAAATAGCATTTTAGTAGTGGATTGCCAGAAAGCACAAGAATGGGAATCTTGGGCTGACAGGTGGCTGCTAGATAATCTCAGGATTCAAGTGAACATGGGAACATGTTTCTCCTRTGTCTTTTCTCATAATGTGCACTCTTACACAAACACTAGAAGGGAATCTGCCACGTCTCAATTTCAGTTCTGTGTTCAAACCATGCCTTGGGGTGTTCCATGAGATACACAAAAGGACACTGAGGAAATAAACAAAAATCAAACCCAGACTCATATTAGGTCACTGGTGGTTGCACTCCACCTTTGGTTCTATTTTCACCTCATACAACATCATCTCACCAATATATCAACTCAAGCAGAAGAAAAGAATCCCATTTTTCTTTTGGGCTCCTTTTAGATGGAAGTTAAACTGTCTAATTAGAGCTTTCTTCAAAAACTGGGTTTCTTGAATTATTCATTGACCTGGCGGTATAGGGCAAGGTTAACACAGCCTCAGGTATTTTCTAACTTTTATTGGAGAAATTCTGGTAAAAAATTGCAAAGAAATAACTGTTCTACCCTGAAAACATAAAGGAGGGAAATAGCAAAAGCTTTCCTAAATTCAGATTTATGTAACATATCTAAGCATTTAGGATGCTCTAAATGAAGCTATTGCAGTAGAATCAGGAGTGGCTGCACTGCTCTTTCAAAGAGCACTGAGAGAAAATGTATCTACCTAGACTTGTTGAGAGTAGTGAGGAARGACTCCCTCTGCTTCCTGTTTACAGAATTTCTTCCTTCTTCAGCTTGTCACATGAAGTCCTAGCAATATTCACCCAAGTTTGTCCAAGGGACATAGAGAAAGTAAATTGTTAACTGTGAAGATCTTTCTTTCCCCACAATTTTCTTAAGGTKCCATGAAGAACAGAGAGGAAATTTCGAAAAACTTCTGCACTGCCAATTTCATTTTGTGATGCTTAAGGGCCCCTTAAAATTAAATGACAGATATCAGCTCTCAATCAGACAATAGGGTGTTGTGAGCTGCTGGATATTCTTATCATGTCATCAGGTATTTCCAACAGATAAACATTTCTCTGAAGAAGATGCTTATTTTGCACTTATTGTGACGTTTTAATAGAGTTCTGAGAGAGCAGAAGCTGTTTGTCTTTACCAACAATGAGCCAGAGCATGAGATGAAATGAGTAAGAAAGACCGTATTTGCACTTTGCTGTGAACCACTCTTATMTGAATATTAGGTTATTTTCCTAAATTTCAGTTTTGTGTGCAACTGATTGCTGCCGTCCTTATAGTAAAATTGTATTTTTATGGAAAAATCATCTAAAGGCACTTTTAATATTCCCTGATCAGGGAGTCAGTATCACATACATGGAAGTTATGAATATATGCAAAAAGAAGATTCTGGAGAGTCACTYAAAATTTTTGACTCTCTATCATGAGAGAAGCTGTGAAACATGGAAGAGACAAGATTAATCACATATTGAAGAACCCTCTGTCTGTTGAATGGTCCTATTGACAAATGGGGAAACTGAGGCTAAAGGCTTCAGGAGGTGACATTTTAGTTTATAGGTTTTTAAAATTCCTAGATGCTGTGACATGATCCACAAAAAAAAAAAAAAAATAAAAAAAAAAAAAAAAAAAAAAAAAAAAAAAAAAACCGGTTTGAAAAGATTAGTTTCAGCTCCAGTTCTGGGTA
>NW_026628825.1:0-1768 GCF_030028575.1 Malurus melanocephalus
GAGCAAGTGCGGGGAGAGGCGTCGCCTGGCCATCAGGGCCCTCGCCCAGCTCATGGACGATCCCTGGATGGTGAGAAGGGGGCAGTGGCTGAAGCYGYGCTGGCAGCRTGGGGCTGGGGAACGCTGTCGCTTGGGCTTGGCTGGGCTTTGGGAGCTGAGACAGCTGCTGTGAGCTCCCCTGCCTTTCCGTTGAGCTGCCCGAGAGCTTCGGGAGATGCCTTTGGCCTCTGGCCTGGCAGTTGCAGGGTGGGGTTTCACAGACATGTGTTCCGTACAGACCAAAAGAATGTGGGACATGACGGAAAGCCTTGTGGAGCTTCTGCAGGACACAAATGAAGACACCGTTGAGAAGAAACTCAGTGCTCTTGGCATTATGGTCTCAGACAAGCTCAGGCAGATACCGACTCCCGTCACCCTGCAGCTGGCTGCGGCATTCCTGCCACTCTTTGATCCCGTAAGGCCGATCACTGGTGATGTCTCTGGGGAGAATGGGTAAACAGGCCATGAAGGCACAAGTGCACCACAGCCTGGTCCCACTCTTCCTCCACTGCCACCATGAGAACGGCCATGTGCCACAGGTGATGACTGTGGGCTGCTGCTATCCCCATCACAGGGGCTCAGAGGGGCTGCATCCACTCAGGGCCTTGGCACAGGGATGTGGGTCCTGTGCCCTGGACTGAGGTGCCATCTCTGGATTTCTGCTGCTCTCCAGATTCCTTGGGAAATGCAGATTTCTTCAACGGACCTCTTGAAGAGAAGGGATCTCCAAAAGCTGGTGAAGAAGATGCAGCTGTTAATATTTGGTGAGCCCCTGGTAAGGACGGCCTGGAAGCCCCAGCCCCAGCCTGGAGAAGCCCCCTGGGCACGATGCTCAATGCCTGGGGCTGGCAGCTGTGTCCCTGCCCACTGCTTCAATCAGGGGCTCCAGCCCATGCCCCACACTCTGCTCCCTTTCCTGGGCTATGCGGGCTCTTCTCCAGGCTGCTCTGACCCTGAGCCGGGAGCCCATGGAGCCCCAGCCCTGCCAGCCCATGCGGTGGGGTGGCACGGGCACAGCACAAAGAGAGATTTCAGGGATACTTGGGGGATTTGTGGCGAGCACCTTCCAGCTGATCCTGTTGCTCTCCACTCCCTCCCGGCCATGGCAGGATCTGGTCGGGTTGGCCCTGGCAGGGGGCTCTCCTCGGGTCCCCACAGATCAGGGATGTGACCATGGCTCTCTTCCTCTCTTTCCCAGCCCCTGAAGACATGGCAGAGGATGTCAGCAGTGCCATTTCCAGCCTGTCACTGCAAACACTGTATGTCATCCGGCAGCACAAAGACATCGGCTGTCCATATACCAGAATCTGCAACATCAACTCTGCAGGGCATGGATGGGACGGCCTCATCTGTGGGGCTGTGTCTGCCTGCGCTGCTGGAGCTCTGCTGAGAGCTGATCTCTCTGCTGTCTGCTGGGGCCTCCTGAGCCAACGTGTATTGTACTTAGTTCATCAAGATTCTTTTTTCCTTCTTCTTCTTCTTCTTCTTCTTCTTCTTCTTCTTCTTCTTCTTCTCTGTTATGATAAGAAAACGTGTTTTCTAAAACAGAGACTGCCAGGAGCTTTCTTTTGATGGACAGGGCACAGGGGGAGAGGGGAAAATGGGTGCTTGTGCTCAGCAAGTTGCCCAGGCATGCCGTGTGGAAGGGAAGGTGGCCAGAGGCCCCTTGGCCTTTGCTGGTTGTGGTGAAGCACAATCATGAGGGGACATGTGACAGGTACAGGGACCA
>NW_026628826.1:0-1836 GCF_030028575.1 Malurus melanocephalus
TGCTCCACAGCAGCAGTGGTGTCCCCGGGGGGAAGGCCGTGCTTACCTGGAAAAAACAGGGAGATGTGTGCCCAAAAACCAGGGAGATCTGTGCCCAAAAACCAGGGAGATGTGTGCCAAAAAAAAACCAGAGGTCTGTGCCCAAAAACCAGGGAGATCTGTGCCCAAAAACCAGAGAGATCTGTGCCCAAAAAGCAGGGAGATCTGTGCCCAAAAACCAGGGAGATGTGTGCCAAAAAAACAGGGAGATGTGTGCTCAAAAACCAGGGAGATCTGTGTCCAAAAACCAGGGAGATCTGTGCCCAAAACCAGGGAGATCTGTGCTCAAAAACCAGGGAAATCTGTGTCCAAAAACCAGGGAGATCTGTGCCCAAAACCAGGGAGATCTATACCCAAAAACCAGGGAGATCTGTGCCCAAAAACCAGGGAGATGTGTGCCCAAAAACCAGGGAGATCTGTGCCCAAAAAACAAGATCTGTGCCCAAAAACCAGGGAAATCTGTGCCCAAAAACCAGGGAGATCTGGGCCCAAAACCAGGGAGATCTGGGCCTAAAAACCAGGGAGATCTGTGCCCAAAACCAGGGAGATCTGGGCCTAAAAACCAGGGAGATGTGCCCAAAAACCAGAGATCTGTGCCCAAAAACCAGGGAGATCTGTGCCCAAAAACCAGGGAGATGTGTGCCAAAAAAAAACCAGAGGTCTGTGCCCAAAAACCAGGGAGATGTGTGCCCAAAAACCAGGGAGATCTGTGCCCAAAAACCAGAGATCTGTGCCCAAAAACCAGAGAGATCTGTGCCCAAAACCCAGGGAGATCTGTGCCCAAAACCAGGGAGATCTGTGCCCAAAAACCAGGGAAATGTGCCCAAAAACCAGGGAGATCTGTGCTCAAAAACCATGGAGATGTGTGCCCAAAAACCAAGGAGATCTGTGCCCAAAAACCAAGATCTGTGCCCAAAAACCAGGGAGATCTGTGCCCAAAACCCAGGGAGATCTGTGCCCAAAACCCAGGGAGATGTGTGCCCAAAAACAGGGAGATCTGTGCCCAAAAACAGGGAGATGTGTGCCCAAAAACAGGGAGATCTGTGCCCAAAAACCAGGGAGATGTGCCCAAAAACCAGGGAGATCTGTGCCCAAAAACCAAGATCTGTGCCCAAAAACAGGGAGATCTGTGCCCAAAAAACAGGGAGATTCGTGCCCAAAAACCAGGGAGATGTGTGCCCAAAAACCATGGAGATCTGTGCCCAAAAACCAAGATCTGTGCCCAAAACCAGGGAGATCTGTGCCCAAAAACCAAGATCTGTGCCCAAAAACCAGGGAGATCTGTGCCCAAAAACCAAGATCTGTGCCCAAAAACCAGGGAGATCTGTGCCCAAAAACCAAGATCTGTGCCCAAAAACAGGGAGATCTGTGCCCAAAAACCAGGGAGATCTGTGCCCAAAAACCAGGGAGATCTGTGCCCAAAAACCAGGGAGATCTGTGCCCAAAAAACAGAGATCTGTGCCCAAAAACCAGGGAGATGTGTGCCCCAAAAACCAGATCTGTGCCCAAAAACCAGGAGATCTGTGCCCAAAAAACAGGGAGATCTGTGCCCAAAAATCAGGGAGATCTGTGCCCAAAAACCAAGGAGATCTGTGCCCAAAAAACAGGGAGATCTGTGCCCAAAAACCAGGGAGATGTGTGCAAAAAAAACCAGGGAAATCTGTGCCAAAAAAGCAGGGAGATCTGTGCTCAAAAACCAGGCAGATCTGTCACAGATTCAGAGCACAAAGCAGCCCCTCCTGTTCAAATTCCTGTCAAAGCAGCAGGACAAACATGCCCATGTCACCAAGAGCCACT